>NW_022680982.1:0-52016 GCF_009764315.1 Trachypithecus francoisi | reverse complement strand
AAAGCTGGAGGGAAAGAGGTTTTCCTAAAGGCACAAGGCGCTGATTTTGCGTGAGGGATCATTCCTAGGAGTGTGGGTGCTGGTGGGTGGAAAACTGTAGCCAGAGAATAAATGGCCCTTGCTGGTATTTAACTGATTGTTCACGAATGGTCCGAACAGTTCTAGTGAAAAGAACATTTTGGACACAGAAGTTTTCATCCTTCCTGACAATCAGCGGGACTGTGGGCTGTTCCATTCTTCCTGGGCGACCGTGAGAGGGTCTCAGGCCCTTCCCGCCCTGTGCTGGCATTTCCCCAGGGTGTGTGCCCCATCCCGAATAGGCTGGAATGCCTCTGGGTGCAGCTGAGCCTCTTGAAAAGGGAAGAGACATGTGACGTGCTCTGGGTGAACAGGAAAATGAGGGAAGACAGGGAGAGGGGCCTGGAGGTGAGGAGGATGTGAGCAACACTGGGGACAGCGGACGGAGGTAACGCCGGAGACAGGGGACGGAGGGTAACGCCGGAGACAGGGGACGGAGGGTAACGCCGGAGACAGGGGACGGAGGGTAACGCCGGAGACAGGGGACGGAGGGTAACGCCGGAGACAGGGGACGGAGGGTAACGCCGGAGACAGGGGACGGAGGGTAACGCCAGGGACAGGGGCATGGAGGGTAAAGCCGGGGACAGGGGACGAAGGGTAAAGCCGGAGACAGGGGACGGAGGGTAACGCCGGAGACAGGGGACGGAGGGTAACGCCGGAGACAGGGGACGGAGGGTAACGCCGGAGACAGGGGACGGAGGGTAACGCCAGGGACAGGGGCATGGAGGGTAAAGCCGGGGACAGGGGATGGAGGGTAAAGCCGGGGACAGGGGATGGAGGGTAAAGCCGGGGACAGGGGATGGAGGGTAAAGCCGGGGACAGGGGGACGGGGGGTAGAGCCGGGACAGGGAGATGGAGGGTAACGCCGGGGACAGGGGAAGGAGGGTAACGCTGGGGACAGGGGACGGAGGGTAACTCTATGGACGGGGACGGAGGGTAACACCGGGGACAAGGGATGGAGAGATGGAGGGTAACACCACTTCTCCAGGTGCCTTTGGGGGATGCTGCCGCCTCTCGCACCCCAGAATGAAGTCAACAGGATTCTGTCCCCAGGAGCCCCAGAGCCTGGCAGCTGGGATTGGCCCAGTATGAACCACCGTTCACTGGCTCTGCACCCTGGGACAGTCTCCCTGGTGTTTCTGCCCTGGTTTCCCATCTGGACAGTGAGACCCTGAGTGTCCCCGTCCCAGCTGCGCCCGGAGCCCTGGACTCCAGCCTGTCGTCGGCACTCGTTAGCATTTCTTTTGTCGTGGTCTGCGGACGAAACGGCTCTTTCTTTGTGTGTTCACAGCCCTCCTGCTCACTTTACCTTCTGGGAACACTTTTTACATAGCTTCATATGTGGGGAGGACTCGAGTGATTAATCAAATGTTTCATCAGGTGTGATTCTTCTGTTTCCCAGTTTTGACACAACATTTGGTGAAATTTCCAGAGACTCTTGTGGTCAGCCTCACGGTTTCCTCTGTCACTTTCTTTTTTTTTTTTTTGAGATGGAGTCTCGCTCTGTCGCCCAGGCTGGAGTGCAGTGGCCGGATCTCAGCTCACTGCAGGCTCCGCCTCCTGGGTTCACGCCATTCTCTGCCTCAGCCTCCCGAGTAGCTGGGACTACAGGCGCCGCCACCTCGCCCGGCTAGTTTTTTTGTGTGTGTTTTTTTTAGTAGAGACGGGGTTTCACCGTGTTAGCCAGGATGGTCTCGATCTCCTGACCTCGTGATCCGCCCGTCTCGGCCTCCCAAAGTGCTGGGATTACAGGCTTAAGCCACCACGCCTGGCCCACTCTATCACTTTCTTTTTTTTTTTTTTTTTTTTGAGACGGAGTCTTGCTCTGTCGCCCAGGCTGGAGTGCAGTGGCCGGATCTCAGCTCACTGCAAGCTCCGCCTCCCGGTTCACACCATTCTCCTGCCTCAGCCTCCCAAGTAGCTGGACTACAGGCGCCCACCACCTCGCCCGGCTAGTTTTTTTGTGTGTGTTTTTTTTAGTAGAGACGGGGTTTCACCGTGTTAGCCAGGATGGTCTCGATCTCCTGACCTCGTGATCCGCCCGTCTCGGCCTCCCAAAGTGCTGGGATTACAGGCTTAAGCCACCACGCCTGGCCCACTCTATCACTTTCTTTTTTTTTTTTTTTTTTTGAGACGGAGTCTTGCTCTGTCGCCCAGGCTGGAGTGCAGTGGCCGGATCTCAGCTCACTGCAAGCTCCGCCTCCCGGTTCACACCATTCTCCTGCCTCAGCCTCCCAAGTAGCTGGGACTACAGGCGCCCACCACCTCGCCCGCTAGTTTTTTGTATTTTTAGTAGAGACGGGGTTTCGCTGTGTTCTCCAGGATGGTCTCAATCTCCTGACCTTGTGATCCGCCCGTCTCGGCATCCCAAAGTGCTGGGATTACAGGCTTGAGCCACTGCGCCCGGCCATCACTTTCTAATGTAGTATTCTTTGGGAGTCTTCTAAATTAAGCGCCGTCATTTAAAAATACGTTTTATAATATGCAGTTTCAGGTTAATTCTTTACCTTTGTGGCTCAGGCAGTGGCTCCTCACCTGTGAGTAGTAGAAAGGTTCACACAGTTTTCCAGGGCAGCCTTTGCATTTACTGGAACTATTAAGAGCTCGTTCCTGCTTCGGCCGTGATTGACACGCAGTGCGTGTGAGGCCGTGCATGGCTTAGCGTCTTCTACGGGCTTAGAGATCACTTTCTGTTCTTTCCCAAGCCTGCTGCGCTGTGCCGAGTGTTCACTGTGGGCGATGGTCACACTGGCACAGGCCACTGAGGCCACAGGGCGGACTCCACGTAGTGGAGCCTGCAGAATGGCAGAGCCCGGCCTCCTGGCCGCCCTTCACAGGGAGCAGAAAGCGCAAGTCTGTGATCAGAGCTGTGCTAGCCCAGAAAGCTCCTGAACAGGTTTAATTTAGGAATCGGCTCCTACCAACTGCCCATGTTTAGGATGTGTTTGAGTGTTTGTGATTTTTCCTGCACTGAAGCTACTGGGCTGGCTCTGAGTCACTGTCATGGGACTTCACGTTGCCCCGATGGGAAGCAGCGGGGGAGGAGGGCCGCACAGAGGCTTGCGGCCGTGATAATGAAGGGCTTGTTGCCTCTTGGGACAGCGAGTTCAAGCTCTTTGTAATTGTCAGCGTAAATAGTGGCCCGCTGAGGACATGGCTGTAATTCAGGGTGGCATGGTTGATTGTCATCGTTGATATCAGGTACCTGCCTCTAAAATGACGGTACCCGTAGTGCGGCTCCAGGAGGGCAGCTCCTGCCAGACACACACGCTCCTGGGCCACTGCAGCCAAGCTCGTGCTGCCAGCCACGCCTGCAGCTGTGGGTGCAGCGGGATCTTCAGGGCACCGAGCGCCTCCCTTGTTTGCTTGTGGGGCCCAGCCCTCCGTCCCTCCCGGTCCCCAGTGCGGCTTCTCCCTGGGTTCTCCCAGCCCCGTGCACACCTCCGTCTTCACAGCTTCCGTAGTTTTCTCCTGGGCACCCCAGGTGGGCGCCTGGGGAGGGTTCATGTGTTAGTTGAGTTCTCTCCAGCCGTCCCTGGCTCGTGCTCAGCAGGTCCCTTCAGATGAGTCAGCCAGCTGTGTGCCTGCATGTTCAGGATATCTGTCAGGGGCCTTTCTCATGTCAGTGCAAGATCGACGCCCACCTCCTCTGTGGGACTTTGGAATCTGCCCTGGAGAGACTCCAGCCACGTCCAGAGGGGCCGCCCGGGTCCCCGCGGGCTGGTGGGAGTGACTTCTGAGCCACTCGAGGCCCCACTTTGTGTTCCTGCACCCCACAAAGCCACTTAAAGCACCATGTTCTGGTACCGTGTGCCTCTCGAGTGTGGCACACAAGCCTGGACGGGGATCTGAGCGGGTGCTGCGTTTTTCAGGCTGCGCTTGTGTTTTTGGGCCCCTGGAGCACTCCTGGCTGTGATTCTCGCCGCTATCTGGGCTCCCCTAGACGGTCTCACCCGCAGCCTGAGGGTCACATCGGCAGCCACCAAGGAGATGGCAGGTCCGGTGTTGGTCCCACTCAGTCCTTCTCGACTTGGTGATGGAGGAAACAGCAAAACTTCAGCTGGGAGCCCCAGGCCTTCTCTGCTTGGGGCCCTGGGACTGAGATAGCACAGATCCTGCCATCCACGTGCTGGGGCCCCGCTGTGCAGCTCCCTCCTCTGGTCAGGGGCCGCACCCTTGAGCTGGGCAGCTCCGGGTCCTCACACTCAGGGGCTCAGGGCGGGTTCTGGATGCAGAGAGAAGGAGAAGGGCGGCGGTTTGAGCCCAACTGTGTTGGCTTCATCTTCTGCCTCTTGTCGCTAAGTACATTTGCAAAGTTTTCCAGATGAAAACTCAGAAGGGAATTTTAATGACTGGAATCTGTGAATTCCATGGAAGCCAAGTCTGTCCACCTGTTTCACCCACCTCACTTCTCCCATTGGGGCTGATTTTGGGCAGGGACAAAAGGGGTGGTGGCCAGCCTCGGCCCTGTGTCCCTCCCCTCCTCCCCTCAGCGCCACAGCATTTCGGTGTCATCCCCTTCCCTGCAGGCGTCCTCATGAAAACCAAGTGCGGCTGGAGGGAGATGCCTGCGCCCACTCCCGTGACCTTCCCGGCCAGCCCAGCTGCAGCGGCCCCTCGGCAGGCATCTGTCTGGTGCTGCCTACGTGCCCCTCCCATCACCTGACGCTCGTGCTCCTGAATCTTCATGCGTGTGCTCTGTGCAGCCACCTCACAGGCTCCCTGGGAACGGAGACAGTGTCTCACGCTGGTTAGAATGCTCTTCTCTGTCCACTGAATAGTGCAACACGGAATCATTCCTCTGTGATTATTGATGCTTTGTTATGTAGAACTGGAATGAAGAAAAAGTGAATTTAGACATTACAGCCATCAGGTTGAAGCTAGGTAATTGCATTAGGGAATTAAATGAGAGCATTTGAGCTTGTCAAGTTCTAATTCCACACCTTCGTATCCCCATCACCCCATAGCCAGTGTCTAACACAGCTCTTGGTCTAGGAATTTCTTGATAAATGCTTATTGAATTGAACTGGACTGATCTTAACATTCCCACCCAGAGTCAGAAGCCAGTCCCTGAGCAAATTGCATTGAGAACATGAGTTTGACGTTACTGTGGTAAGGGGTATCCTACACGCCACAATTCCTAGTCAGTATCGCGTATTTAGTCAAATAGACTCAAGTATAGAGAAGCATAGGCCCATCTGGTGAAAGGGCAAGGCACGGTGCTTTAGGTCCAGGTCCCCAATATCAACTGTGAAAATAAAACGTTGTCAACTCCAATTACAGCCCTGTCCTCAGCTGGTCCCTAACAATTATAAACGGCTTGAACTTGCTGTCCTGAGAGGCCACACACCCTCCAGTCTCTCTGCAGTGCAGCTGCCTTGGTGGATGGAACATGCCCCTCCTCCCTCCCTCCCCCTCCTCTCTCCCTCCCTCCCCCTCTTCTCTCCCTCCCTCCCCCCTCCCTCCCCCTCCTCTCTCCCTCCCTCCCCCCTCCTCTCTCCCTCCCTCCCCCCTCCTTCCTCCTCTCTTCTGTCACCTTTCTCCTCCCACCTTCTCTCCTGGGCGAGGGCAGAAGAGAAGAGACCTCCGGAATCTTCTGCTTCATCCAGCAGATTGGGGCAGCATCAACAGCTGCAATTTGGCTGCCCCAGCAGGTGCCTCAGGGCAGCCTTTCTAATGGGAATCCTGGAATCATGTCTTTCCTTAATGTGTCCTAAAGGCGGGAGGACATGAAGTGAAACAATGCTCCATGCTCAGTCCTGTGATTTTGTGTATTTATTGGACTTAGTTTGAAATTAAACTAAATGATACCCAAGGTAGAGCATTAAAAAAAGAAAAAACAGGCTATGCTGTTTGAAAAACAAACAAAGCCATTTGGTTTGTTGGTTTGTTCTTAGACCTTCACAGGCTCCTAGGTCACACGTTTCAGTTTCTCAGTGAGTGACATTCTCTCCAGAAGCCGTGTCAGCCTCTTCTTTGACGATGTCAGCCACAGCAGAAAGAAGCACTCCGTAGACCCCGTGCTCAGCACCTTGGCGTGAGCTCCTGCCATCTTCTGTTCATGCTCATCACAGCTCTGTGCAGTGGGCGTCCTCCTGATCCCTGGGGGAGGATGGAGGATGGAGGTGGAAGGGTGAGTGACGGCAGGACCACATGAGAGGTCTCTCCCGACGTAGGGAGGGGAGCCGGCCCAGGACCTCAGTGCCCATCGCGTCCTTCCTCCTCCTCCTCTGCCTCTCTGTGACTGTTTGACTCAGACTGCAGGGACAGATGTGAGTATGTGCAGAGCGTGTGTGCACCCCTGGGGGTGTGTGCTTATATAGGCAGGGAGGGATGTGAGTGTGTACAGAGCGTGTGTGCACACCTGGGGGTGTGTGCTTGTGTTGTTTTGTAAGCAGCAAATACGTGTCCTGTTGTGTCGGGCGGCCCTGCGCCTAGCTGAGTCTGTCAGTGGCCCTCGGGTTGGGGTCTCCATCTCCCCAGACAGCACTCGAGTGGCTTGAGGTTTCAGATTCTTCCTCTATGGGTACTTGGGCCTCCTCAGGACCAAACATCAGAACCAGCCAACTGCAAACTACAAGAACGTTCAAATGCATCTTCAGTAGGAAAAACAAAAGCAATTGGAATAATTTTCCAACATGACCCTGTTGTGGTTAAGCTGTTAGATACTCCAGCCAACAGATTGAGTCACTTTAAAATTCACACCAATTAAAATGGTTGTGAGAGTTGCAGAGCTTTACCGCTAAACTTTGAAATAATTGAAGCATTCTGCTCCATCTGCTTACTAACTAGGTTGGGGATAACTTTCAGTCCAAAGTAGCAACCTTCTAAATCCAGCTTAGATGGGAGGCTCGCACTGACACAGGAACAGACAGTGGCCCTTGTTTATTCTCCTGTGTTCAGATACTTTGTCATTTCTTTTGTATCCTGATCATCACTTCTGCTTTTCCAATTCAAACTAAAGGGAGTTTAGTTCTGTTTTGGAGAAGCTGTAGTTAGTGGTTTCTTTTCATGGTTTGCTAACTCTCTTAAGTCTGGTGCTTACATTTACCCAAATGGACTTTTCTTTAGTACGACGGTGCTGCAGCCCAGGGCTTCTCCCTCCATATCTGCTCTCCAGGAGGCCCTCTAGGAATGGGCGCTGGAGATCCAGCCCCTCTCCGTGTGCCGTTTTCTTTGAGTCCAATGTAGGTTTGGCTCAGAGAAGAAAACAGGCCTCCGGGTTAGGTGCCTCTGACTGCTTGCTTGTGAAATGTTTAATGATAAGGCGCCTTCCAAACTAATTTTACACATTGATAGTTGTAGCTTGAAGTATCACTGCAGTCATAAGAACAAGAAACACTCCCATAAAGAAGATAGGCAGAAAAAGCCATAAAAGTTTAATAAAGCGCAAATAAAATGGTGTTGTAAGAATGTACAGTGGGTAATGCTCTCAGTCCAGCCAGATCAGCTGTGGCGTTCTCCTGTAAATACGTTCAGCCACGTGTGGCTCTGATCGCAATCACTACTGTGACTTGTGATGCAGAATGTTCTTGGGGTCCGACGCCTGGACTGTGCCAGCAGCTGAGTCTGATTGGGCGTCACGGCAGTGATGTGCTTAGCGCGGCCAGCTGGGCTGAGCGGTGGCCACCCATGCACTTGCCACGTGCAACCGTTATTCTGGTGATGGAGTTGCACGCAGCGCGGCTTGTCCACCTGGGCTACTTAAAGTACCCAGAACCCAACCGCGGGTGGCTGCCTCCCGACATGGGAGCTGTCTTTTTTATCCAGGGCCCTCTGGCTCTGCAGACCCCGGCCGCCGGTCCCTGAGCCCACGGGGAGGCACCGGAGGGCTCTGCTGGGCCATGGAGGTCCCCGAGCAGGTGGTCGCTCATTGCTTGTGGAGTGGTCCATGGCCCGTGAGTTTATTCCTGGGGTCTGTGTGGGCGAGGTTAACCAGTTCACAGCTGGGCACGTAACCCTTACACAGATGACACTAGTTAAAGTGGAACCTATATTAGCTTGCACGGGAGTGCGTGAGGAGCTGGGAGGGTAGGGGAGGCTTGGCCCTTCCACTAGAGCTCGGGCTCCTGACATTCTACGTCTTCCTGTTGAGGGGCCGTCAGGGCCGCTGTGCATCCTGAAGACAGTAGGTGCCGTATGGACCAGGGGATTAGAGGCTTCGGGAGGCAGGGAGAGGATCGTTTCTCTGGAGCCAGCCCTGTGGACACCTCGACGTTAGCGGGTGGGACCTGTTTTGGACTCCAGCTTCCAGAAATGTGAGAAAATAAGTCAGTGTTTAGGGCGCTAAATTTGGGGTGATTTAGTGGAGAAATAGAAAACTAGCCCACAAGGTGCACGCATTGAAATGTGCTCTGTCCAGGTGTTCACAGTGGCGTGAGGGGGAGGGCATCAGGGTTCTGGGAACTGTGCAGTTTTACTGAAGGAAGGGGGCTCGCCACGCCCTTCCTTATGTAACTGAAGGTATGTATGCCTGCCACACCGCCCAGGGGATAGGGACTAGAATTCTGACTTTATTTCTTATGGGAACCAAGCCACAGTCAGAACACGGTGAGGGCTGAAATGAGCCTCCTACAGCCTGAACTGGGAAGAGGAATCGCAAGTAGTTTGTGTTTTTCTACACAGACCTGTCCTTTCAGGTTTTGTTAAGTTCTGGAAAGAGGGAGAAGCCAGGCACACCTCGGCGAGGGACAGTGTTTCTGCAGGTGGCGCGGCTTCAGCCTGAACGTGGCCGTGTGGCTGGGAGGCTCAGAAACTGCCCTCCAAGGGCACTCATATGTTCCTTATTGCACTAATACCTTGTTTACAGAAATCCACAGAAATGACAGAGCAGTGCGGGAGGCCTCTGGTCTGGATGGGTTTGCGTGGGCCAAGGTCACGGGGTGTTGTCTCAAGTGCTTATCCTGGTCTGGCAGAGGCTCTGTTCCCAAATAATTATTCCACAGTTTCAGAGCCTGTAGCTGAGGGATAATATTTTAACTTTGTTGCATAAAAGCAAAGTATGTCTTGAGGGTCTAAAAATCCATTTAGTAATCATGGCTGTAAACTCATACATGGGGCTTTGGGATGGAGTGAAAACCACCGTCATCTGGCGTGGATGCTGCGTGGTATTTTTAGCGTGGTGGCCTGCTTGTGCCTTGAGCTCCATCTGCAGTGTGAGCAACAGCTGTGCATTTGAGAAATGTGGGCGGGTCAGCTTGCTCCTCCAGGGGCCTGCGGGCATCCGGGTGAGGGGCCTGGGATGAGGCCATGTCAGTGGGAGGAGCTTGGTTGTGTTGGTCGATGTCTGCCTCTACAGGCCCGCAAGCCAGCCAGAACCCAGTTTTCCTTTGGTCATCTAATGCCAGAAAAAAACCTGTTAAAGATTCTCGTAATTTATATTACCATTTGACCCTACATAAAATGTTATAAATGCCTGAGGCTTTACAACTTGGCAGATGTATAACTCACATGTTATGATTGAATCAAACTGTTGAAGATATTTGTTTCACTTGAAGGTTTTTAGCATTTTATGTGCAAACCAAATGCCACTAGCATTTTGAAGGAGTATTTTGGAATTTTAAACACAGTGGGACAGTGCTGGGTCTTGGGGATGCTGGTGAGGTGGACGTGACCTCAAGCTCTTCGAGCTTGCAAGCAAGCAGGATTCCTAAATTGTCACAACTGCAGTGCTGGAAGTCAAAGTGGATTTCTGTAAATGAGGTATTAGTGCAAGAAGGAACAGATGAGTGCCCTTGGAGGGCAGTTTCTGAGCCTCCCAGACACCCCAGGAGGAAGCGGGGGAGGGGGGGCAGTTTACCCACCAGAACCTGGATGGTGGAGCCGGGTTTGCTGGTGGCCCTGCATGGCAGATCATTACGTGCAATAAGGAACAGGTGAGTGCCCTTGAGGGCGGTTTCTCAGCCCCCTTCAGAACCGCAGGTGGAAGATGCCCCAAGGTGGGGGGTCGGGGGTCGGCTATCCACAGGAGCCTGGATGGTGGGGCTGGGTTTGCTGATGGCCGCTGCGTGGCAGGTCACTGCGTGGAGCGATGGGAGGTGAGTGGAGTGGGAATAGAGGATGCACCCTCCAGTTACTGCTGGGAGTTGGCTCTGGTAGCAGAGGGGGCATAGAGGGATTCCCATCAGGGTCAACACGGCTGGGGTTCCATGTGTGCTGGACGCCGAGGTATGGCTATGTGATCTCAGTCTCCACAGCCGCCCTGGGAAGTGGGTTCAGTTACCTTCCCATCTCACATTTGAGAAATCTCAGGGGCTGACATCACAGCTGGGTGGAGTGGAACTAATGTCTCAGGCAGGACGTTGGCCCCAGAGCCCAGCTCTTACCCCCCCGTGCTATTTTCAGTTCACCAAGCTTGTAGAGAGGTGTGTGCGGTGGTGGGGGCGGCTGAGAGACCAACACAGTAGAGGGGGGCAGGAAATAAACCAGGCAGGAGACACAGGCAGTGCTTGGGAGGTCTGCACGGGGTCTGGGTGTGGGGGCACCTCTGGGCCTGTGAACCCCGTTCTGTGTTCCCAGCTTGCCCAACCTTGGTTTTCAGCCACATGCTGTGCACTTTAGGTGAAATCTCAGTCCCTCACGTGGCGCAGGCATCTTTTCTCCCTGGCTTTGCCTGTCCTTAAATCATGGAGTCTGTGGGGATGGCGGGGTGGTTGGTGGTCCATGGAATTTGCCCTCTACCTCCCCATCCTTGTCCTGTCTGGCCTGAATCTCTCTTCAGAGCCTGCAAATGAGTGGAGGCCACGGCAGCCTCTCGCTGACCGGCGCCTCAAACTATTCATCAGAATCATGTTAAATGCTGATTCCTAGGCACCCCATTAGACTCTACACCTGCCTGGCAATGGGCACTTTGGGGGAAGGTACAGAGGGTTGCTGGGCTGTTCCAGGAGGGAATTAGCATTTGTAGAATGTCCACTGTGGTCCTTCCAGCACTCTACTTTCCACGCACACGTGGCATTAAACCTGGGAGACCTCTGGGTGCTGTGCTGGTGAGGAAGCCTCGGCTGGACAAGGGGCTGCTGGGGCTCGGACTTGATTCCTGGGCTGGGGGCTGCGGGCTTATTCTCTTCAGTGGGCATGCTGATGGGATGCCCTGGGAAGTCCTGCTGTGCACTCGGGGGAAGGTGCAGAGACAGGCTCAGGAAATACAGACCATGGATTTAAAAATTGCTATTGGAAAATCTTCCATGAGCAAATTAATTTGCATCTGACTGAAGACAATCATTGCTTGAATAATTGGTTTGTTTACAAAATTGGTCCTATGAACAGATTAAAGTTTTCATTCATGCCTTGTCTATAATGTAAATAGGAGCTATTACTGCAACCTAAATTAGCTTTAAATTTTGTATCAGATTGCAGTCTGGATTACAAACGGCTGCTTGATAATCTAATTGATAAAACGGAGGAATTTGGTACTTGGAACTCAGAGTGAAGAGAACAGTGGCTTTGGTTTCTCAAAAGTGTGTGACTGAAGGGTGACCTGGGGTGAAGAGAAGTGGCTAGAGTCATTATACTCTAGATGATCTGCCCCAGCCTTTCTCAGCTGTCTTCTGGATAAAACAAAAGAGCGATAAATGTAGAAAAATTCAGCACTGAGTTAGTCTATGCCCTGAGCTGCTCCTACTGTCATTAATGTGACCGGGCTGTATCTGTGAATCCTCCATACAAGCACAAAGGAATTAAGCTAGAGTACGGTGGCCGGTGACCTCTGGCATCTGGGCCGCATGTCATTTCCTAAAGCCCTTTTGGGTGAAATGACAGTCACATTGTTCGGAGAAGTGTAATCTCATGCATGAGATGCAGGTTTTAAACACCAAAGCCAGGAAGCTTGGGTGGGAGTGGCTGTCTTCCACGTGGTTTTCTGTGCTGCCGTGGACGAGGTGTGGATGTCATCTGTTGGCGAGATCCACTGGTGGAGGGGCTAAGGAAACCCGGGTGTGTGTGTGTGTGTGTGTGTGTGTGTGTGTGAAGCTACATCTCTTCTGGCATCCCAGATAAATAGACATTTTGTAAAACTTGTGAATTTGACCCTGAGTGTTGAAGTCTGGTGCAGTGTCTTGAGCGCTCTTCTGCATTGAGGGTGAGTGACTGTAAATGACCGATTCCTCAGTGGTGAAAGTTCAAATTTAGCTTCCCTGAGGAAACCAGACCTCAGTCACCCGTGTCTCCATTGTAAACACTGCGGCTCCTACGCGGTTGGCTGCAAGTTTCCAGGCCCTCCTTGGAGAAGCAGCCGTGTGGTGCTTGGTGATTTGATAACATCAGCCGCCTTCTGTCTTCTGTCTAATCACAGTACAAATGATTCTCCTATAAGGAAACCGATCTGGTGTCTTCCCTGATCATTGGAAGCAGCAGCCCGCCTAGGGACTGCACCGTCCTCTGCGCTTTCACAGTGAAGCCTGTGTCTGTCTCCGAGGCGTGTCGTGTGTGTCCTGGGAATCGCGGGAATCGTCTCAATTCTTCCTGCTTTTGAGGGCTCGGGCAGCTCTGCCTGTTTCACCCAGACGAGCAGCGGGTGGTCTCTGGCTGCTGTGGGACCAGGGCTTTGGGTGCGTCATCACATCCGGTGGCCTGTCCAGGTGGGCATCATTGTCTCTTGCCTGTTGGCTGAGGCAGCTGTGATGCCAGGGGGGTCATGCTTGTGTCAGGGCCAACCCAGTTCTTCCCATGTACACCTCTCCTGCTGGAGTGCCTTTCCTTAAGATGACATGTTGAATTAGCGTGGAGAATGCAGAGAGGCTCTGGGCCTCTCCCTCCCATTCTTACTCCCTGGAGCTGTGATGCCCGACAAGGGAGCCCATAGCTAGAGGCTCCTTTAAATTCAATTGGAATAAAGATTTGATTACATAGCTAAACACATTTGAAGAGAACTTCACAGATTAAATTCCAGATTCAGCCCTTCAGGCCCAGTGGCCACGTTTCGGGGCTCAGCAGCTGTAGGCGGCTGTTGTCTTTCTGTGTTGGCTGAGCAGGTTGGGATGTTTCCAGTTCAGCAGGCAGTTCTCTTGCATGGCTCTGCCTGTGGTGAGGGCACCTTGGCTGGAGAGCCTTGTGGGGATCCCTTAGGCCTCTGGCTGCAGCCAGGCTGCACGGTTCTGCCCCGGGTCCTCTGCAGGCCCAGATGGATCCTACCACAGAGCCAGCACTGCTAGACTTGGGTACTGTGTGCAGACAGCAGAGGGGCACGTCTGGGCCTTGCAGGGGCTGGGGTGAGTAACAGACCTCCTTGGCCAGGCTCCTGTCTCCGAGTCTTCAGGGGAAATGCATCCACCATCCACACCGTGCACCAGAGGAAAACTGCAGGCTTCTCGGTGGATGATGAATTGAGATCCATGCAGAGTGACTAGGCTTGGGCTCCTGGCCAGCATGGAACCTGACATGCCTCCGTGTGTACATGGCAGAGAGAATGCAGCGTTGTCAGCTTGAATCCAGATGTGCTCCCGTTTTGAGGTGGAAGGTTCTGGGAGTATTGGCCGTTGGTGACTGTCCTGCCGTGGAGGACTTTGAATGCAGGCACTGGTGTAGGATAACCCTGGTTTCCCGGTCCTGTATGTGGGCATCCCTGAATATCCCGGGCTGGAGGAAGGCAGGGCAGATGGGAGGGTGACAAGAGGTCAGGTGTTTCCAGCTGTGGAGAGATGCCATCAGATGGCCAAGATCAGGAGGGTGGTGGCCGAGGGACCAAAGCAAGGGTGCGTGGAAGTACCAAGTTTCCCGGGGCCTGGGGAGGACCTGTTGAACTCTATTCCTGGGCAACAGTTCTTCCATTCTCAGGAATCGGTGCCATTGTAATTGACTAGCAAATCCTGTCATTGCTCTAATTACTTGCTGTTAAGTCCCCATCCCAATTACTATGAATTAGCAACCGTGATAATGATTGAGAGGTAAGGAATCGCAGATATCCGGGGTGAGTCGAATGCAGTTGTTTGCCTGGTCAGGCCTTGCCAAGAAAAACCAGTGGAACTAGTTTTGGGTGCCTTGAGTTCCCTCCAAATCGGATTCCGTAGTGGCTTGTGTCCCCACAGCTGCTGCAGTTCCTACAGTTCCTCCCAGGCCTGGCAGGCACATTCCAGGCATTCACATCTCTGCTCAGATGCAGACGTGCACATTATTTATAGAAAATCGCACTGCGCTGTGATCAGCTTGAGCTGATGTTTTCTGGGTGGGAGGCTGAGGGACTGTCCGAGCGTCCTCTCATTGACTTGGAGCAGGTGCACATCTGTTCTTCAAAAGTTCTAATGGGATGAAATTAGAAATATGAATTTTTAAAATTCACGTGTTATGAACTCTGTTGGGTGATTTCCTCTGAAATGAGAGTGCCTATTTGCGGATGAGGCAGTCGGCCTGTGGCTCTCCTTAGAACTGTCCTAGACCTTGATGCCGTCCTATATGGCCTCTTCCTGGGTGTGGGGTGCTCTGCTTGAAGCCAAACCAAAGGAAAGAACGTGGTCAGTGTGCATCACTACTGCAGCCAGCTCAACGCACACACCCACTGGGAGGGGGGCTGGATCACTTAGCATTTTAAATGCATTTAACACTAAACCAGCAAGTCAGCCAGTGCTTTCTGTAGCCAAGCTGCCTGGCTCGTGGGAACCTGACACTTCTCTTTTCGGAAGAGAATACTTCTGTGGAGTGTTGTCGGTATTTGTCTCATTTGAGGCTCTGTTCAAAGCAATGACCGGGCGCGGTGGCTCAAGCCTGTAATCCCAGCACTTTGGGAGGCCGAGACGGGCGGATCACGAGGTCAGGAGATCGAGACCATCCTGGCTAACACGGAGAAACCCCGTCTCTACTAAAAAATACAAAAAACTAGCCGGGCGAGGTGGCGGGCGCCTGTAGTCCCAGCTACTCCAGAGGCTGAGGCAGGAGAATGGCATAAACGCGGGAGGCGGAGCTTGCAGTGAGCTGAGATCTGGCCACTGCACTCCAGCCTGGGCTAGAGCGAGACTCTGTCTCAAAAAAAAAAAAAAAAGCAATGAACATGTGTGAATTAGGACCTTTTTTGTGTAAATCGGGCCACAGAGCTCTCTAGGCACAGTGAGGGGAGTAAACGGCTGTGAAAAATGCCGCCTGATGTGAGCCGTGGCCGGGCACTTTGGGACCTGGGATCCCATCTCCAACCTTTCAAGGGGAATATAAGATGCAGATGGGAGAGTTCATATTTTGGGCATCTCTGTTCTTTTGAAATCAAAGTGCAAAGAACAAGTTTTGCCTTGGGGTTTTACCCCATACTTGTTTTTCTCCTGAGGTTTTAAAATTTTAACTGCTTTTTCTCCCCCAATCCTTGGGGAACTTCTATCGTCATATCTTAAAAAGAAATGTTAAATTCAACACTAAAATTTAAAAACATCATATTATTTTTCTTTTAACTGATGGATCTGACATTGGTGAAGAACTAAGTGGGCGTATTGGTTTATTTTTTTGAGAGAGTCTTGCTGTGTTGCCCAGGCTGGAATGCAGTGGCGCATCTTGGCTCACT
Source organism: Trachypithecus francoisi (assembly GCF_009764315.1). Taxonomy (NCBI): domain Eukaryota; kingdom Metazoa; phylum Chordata; class Mammalia; order Primates; family Cercopithecidae; genus Trachypithecus; species Trachypithecus francoisi. The sequence goes on along the minus strand of NW_022680982.1, from coordinate 36,460 downwards.
GCAGCCTCACCTCCTGGGTTCACGCCATTCTGCCCCAGCCTCCTGAGTAGCTGGGATTATAAGTGCCTGCCACCATGGCTGGTTCATTTTTGTGTTAGTAGAGATGGGGTTTCAACATGTTGGTGAGGCTGATCTTGAACTCCTGACCTCAGGTGATTCGCTCACCTTGGCCTCCCAAAGTGCTGGAATTACAGGCATGAGCCACCGCACTGGGCCTGGGCTATTCTTGATTGTAACTGCAATAGATCCCTTTAACAAAAACAAAACAGAACAACCAAAGAAAAAGCTGTCTGAAAAGTCCTGAAATTAAAGAGCTCACTTGGACAGGGATTTGGACACCAGTTGAATGGCCCTGCACAAACCATAGTTACATGGGCCACTCGGCCTGTTAAATCCTTAGGGTATTTGGAGTCATGGGGATATTTGCATTTCTGCCTCTGGATATCGTGTTAGTACGAATTCAGCTAGTGTTTGAGGGCCAGGCTCAGATCCGGGAAAGCAAGAGCCCCTTCCCTCATGGCACTTTTCGTGTGTGTGTGTGTGTGTGTTAGGAAAATAGAAAGCATAAGATATTTTTTTCAATGAGCTGGGAAGATGGAAAAACAAGCTTAAGATGTTTACTTGTTCAAAAGAAGGGAAGTGCAAGGAATACTCAGCTTTGCCGCTGCTGAAGGAGGCCCCTGGCAGAGGCTGTTTCAGAGGTGGAGTTTCTCTGAGAAAGGTGGTAAGAGGCAAATAGGATGCCCCATCTGGTTTGCCAGAGATGGGGAAAGTTAGTATCCCCAAAACAGCCTCAGCATTCTGGCAAAGGCTTTGGAAAACCAGCTAGGGTGTGGGACCTTGTTGGCCGCTGGGTAGAAGGAAAACATTGCTGGTCCTGAGGACTGTACTGTTCTTCCACTGCTATAAAGAACTACCTGAGGCTGGGGAATAAGGAAAAAGGTTTAATTGGCATACAGTCCTGTGGGTTGTACAGCAGGGTGGAAGGTGAAGGGGAGGCCAGCATGTCTTCACATGGCTGGAACGGGAGAGAGAAGGGGAAGGTGCCATGCACCTCCAAGCAACCAGATCTCAGGAGAACTGTCACGAGGACAGCACTTGGGGGATTGTGCTAAACCATTAGAAACCACCCCCATGAGTCAATCACCTCCCACCACGGCTCACCTCCAACACAGGGTTAGAGTTCAGCATGAGATTTGGGTGGGGACACACAGCCACACCATGTCAGGCTTCCCATTCTTCTCCTGCATGTGCTTCGCAAATGGTTCCGTCATTGGTTTTTGTTTCTGTTGATACATGATATATGTACATGTTTTCAGAGTGCATGTGATATCTTGATTCACCCCTATATTGATGAAATCTGGGTACTTGGGATGTCTTTCACTTTAGTTTCTTTTCCTTGTGCTGGTTAAGTTATTTTCCTAGCTGTTTCGAAATACACAGTAGATGACCCACTGCCATCCCCCTGCTGATTTGTCAATAGTAGGTCTCCTGTTCCCATTAGGCTGTGTGTTTGTGCCCGTCACCAGCCTCTGCCCATCCTGCTTATGAGTGGGCTCTGCTGGGCCCTGTTGACCCACCTACTCTTGGCCTCCATGAGATCTGCTCTCAGCTCCTGCTTATGAGTGAGAACATGCTCCGTTTCTTTGCTTGGCTCATTTGCTTAACGTAATGTCCTCCAGCTCCATCCATGCTGCCGCAGATGACAGAGCTCTCCGCTGTGTGGTGGAGTATTGCTCCTGTGTATGTTCGGGCCACGTTCCCTTCATCCCCTGTTGACAGGCACTCGGGTCATTCCGGACCTTGGCTGCTGTGGATGGTGCTGCATTGAAGCTGGGAGCAGTCACTGGCTTTATACTCGGGGGACGTGAGCCACTTGGATGTTCTCAAGCAGCCTATCCCCAAAGCCCTCCGTGGAATGCCGCATTGCTTTGTGCCCACGACTTCCACTAGGATGAACCACTGGGAAGGGGCTTTGAATGCTTGGGTTTCTGTCTTTAATTGGCACCCGGCTGCACTGACCAAGCAGGGGTCCCAGTGACCCTGGACACTGCCTCACATAAGGTCCAAAGATGCAGTTAGGTTATTTTTTTAACTTAAAAAAAAAAACAAAACGCTTTTGACCTGGTTAAGCTATAGCATTATCAGCTAGTGTTTTTGATATTGGAAAGGGGTATATTTTCTAAGAAGGAAAGAAATCCTGTTAAATACGCTAACCACAGATTAAATCATGTTAAAGAGGTACTATTTTGGGGGAAAATTGCCCATTCATGTCGAAGATCAAGGAGATGACTTACATTGTTTGAGTTAATTATGAAATCTTAAGTGGTTTTGAGAAGAGCTATGGATGCTGCAAGACATGAGACTGATGCTGATTTTAATGTTAGTCCTGACAGAATGTGGCTAATATTTAAAGCTTGCTCCAGTATTGCTTTATAGATTGTAAGTTAAAGATCTGTTTGATGCTTTTATTTCACAAAATATTGAGAAAATGTTTGACAGCCAAGGAACGGCCTTCAACCAATTTCTTCCTAATTTCTATTACCAGAAAAATTTGTCCTGTTAATTCCAGAATTTACTTTGGGAAAATTCCTATAAGGAGAGCAGAGGTATTGGTGGTTGAATGGTGACTTGAATTTAGGTGAAGATCGTTAAATATTTCATAGTCATGTTTGTCTTGGTGGTTTTAGCAATTTTATATTAAATTTAGAACTGTGAGTCAAACCAAATGTGTTCTTTTGCTTTTGTGATACTCCTTTGTATGACTATACTGGTAAAGAATAAAATGTGTATGGGGCATTTTTTCTGTGTAGATATTAGGATTTTGAGGGGAACAAATCATTCTTCTAATAGACATTGTGCTGTGTGTTGGGTCCTTTGTATATTGAATCACTATAATGAGAACCACTTGAAAGTCTGTTTCTATACAAGATCTTTTATATGCTGACTTGTGTTATGCAAAATCCTACATCCTCTAAGAAGACTAAGCAATGGGTTGGAGGAGAGGTTTAATCACCCATTAAGTCTATTCCGAATGCCCAGAATTGAATGCAAGTACGACTTGTTTTTGAAATGGTGTGTGTGTGTGTGTGGTGGACTCCTTTTTAGGTCATGGGAAGGAGGTAAAGCAAAGATCAGATTTGCTGATGAACATTTGTGCATATGCTAGTGGAGAAGTCATATGACTTGACTGCACCTGCGTACTCTGATTTTGGTTTCGTTAGTGTCCGTAGCCACAAGCCTCAGCCGCCTCTGGGACCCACCCTGAGGGGCTGTGGTGAGGGTTATTACAGAGTCGTGTGTCTTAGTGAATGGCACAAATGACCTTGTGGGCCTACTTTGGCTTTGTTTGAACCTGTAGATTGTTAAACTAATTTTAGTTTAACATTTTGAGGATTATAAATTGTGATTCTTGTCTAAGAAGAGGTTTCTGTTGTCTCTGAAGACAGGAGCACCAATACAGATGGTCCCTGGCTCACAATGGTTACATTTGTGATTGTTTTTCAACCTTGTGATGGTGTGAACTAGTCACACTCGGTGCATTGTTTGGCCCGAGATGGGCTGCCTCTGGATGAACCCGTTGTAAGTTGAAACTATTATGTCAAATGCACTTTCTATTTAGGATATTTTCAGCTTACGCTGGGTTTATTGAAACAGTTTCATCCCATGGTAACTCAGGGAGCATAAGTGCTCATAAAAGTAGAGGCGATCTCATAGATACCGTGAGATATAATATCTCTGATGTTATAGAGATACGATGAAAACAATCAAGTGGGACTTGGAAGCCTTGGAGGGACTCACATGGGTGGCTCCTGGAATGCAAATGTGAGTGCCACTGGCTTCTGGATATGACGTCTGTGCCTTCTGCTTAGCCCAGTGTGTTATCGGCTGCTCTCGAGGGCAGAGAGGTCCAGCGTTCCTGTGTGTAGGTGTTTGAGCTGCCTTAAGAGGCTAGGTCAGTTCTCACTTGTGTCTTCAGGGCTTTAGGCCTTCTGAACAAGCAGGAGGAAGGACGACTTTGTAGAGCTTTGGAAATCTCAACGGACTTCAGGGCCATCCCCCTTGGCAGGAGAGAGCCCCACTAGGGGCGAGCAGGGTGCCGCGTGGGCCTGTGCTGGGCCCAGACGTGTACGGACGTTGTGAGGGCCACAGGACACAGATCGGTCTTGGTTCACAACTGGTGTCAATGGCCACGCAGCATTTCTGGCAGGTACATGAGTGTGGGGACTTGGGTTTTGGGATGTGCGTCCTGGTTGCCTAGTTGCTTGGAAGACCCCTATTCAGACCCCAGCCTGAGTCACCATGACAGGCCTCCGGCTTCAAATGCCACACGGAAGCCATAGCATCGGTCATTGACGCCCACCAGATGTCAGATGTGCGTGTGTATCTTCCCTGGTCTCAGGATGGGTCTTGTTTTGAGGTTATGGTAAACATTCTTTAAGAGGGGTTTTTGGATTTTTTATGTTGTTTGCAGGGAGTGTTTGAGCAGTGAGATCCCCTTCCCAACCAATGCGATTTCAGATCACAGCAGGTAATTACGGCAGCGGGGCGGGTGGCAGAACCCCGAACTGTGGCTGTTTCTGGTGTCTTGCCCAGTGGACAGAGCGTGCTGGGGCCTCCATGGTCCTCTGGGGTGGGTGGAGCGCATGAGCTGGGTGCTGCTCGGCCGTGGCTGGCTCCCCGGCCTGGGATTTATGCAGGACTCGTTCTGAAGACAACTTGGAACCCAGAAAGCAGCACGAAGAGAACGGGTTTGTGCGTTTCTGGATTCTTGGTGCTTCCCAGTCTCAGACGCTGCGCAGGCTCTGAGGGGTCTCGCCAGGAAGACTTTGCACAGTCAGCCCCTGGGGTGGAGTGGGGCTGCAGCGGGTCTTGCAGGAGCTGGAAGTGTGTGTGAGTGTCTCTCGCAAGTGGTACCTTTCAAATGGACCCAGCAGGATGCATCTATGGAAATGGTGCCACCTAACGCAGGGCTGCCCAGCAGGGCCTGAAAGGCTACAGCGGGCTCTGTTTCTGCTCTCTCTTGAGAGAGTCTCTGCACAGTTTTCTTTGGTTTTTGTCTGTTTGGAGGACACTCCCCCTTTCTTGGGCTTACCTAGCCTGAGCTTCCTTGTTGAATACGGCAAAGCCCTGAGAAGGCATTTTTATCACATAATTGTTATCCCGGTGGCTGGAAAAATGACCTGTAAATGTGGGTGACTCAGTAGCTCTGAGGGTGTTCAATATCCAAGACAGAGGGTGGGAATGAAATGTTCAGGCAGGCGTCAGAGGATCTGTTCTCTGCTTCACACTGGGGCCCTGGTTTGCTGACAGTCCTCACACTCGATCCCAAATGGGGATAATGAAGTCTCACGGATTCGGCTTCAGCTGAGAGCTGCCTCCAGCACAGTCTTGTGTGAGTAACAGTTTCTATGTTTGGTGCGAAGGGCGGGTGTCAGTTGATCTTATTTGTGGTAGTGCTTATGGTGGCTTTTCTGTAAGGAATTTAGACTTTATTAGCTTTGGCAAAGGAATCCTGAGTGACAAATTGGAAGACTGTTTCAGGAAATTCTGGAACCTGCAGTGAGTCTGCAATCTGTATGAAACTGAGATTTGGATTCTCATGATTTCCTAATGCTATCCCGAAACCCAGTAGTTGAGACAGTCATAGAGCTTCAGTTGTGCTGCCCCGGTTCCCCATTTTAAAAGAACACGTTCCTTTCATCTAGAATGTTCTGAGCTCTGAGTGCTGCCGGCAGAGTGACCAGCTCTCCGCATCAGAGGGGAAGCCAGGGCTGCGCTCACGGCGTCGCGGCAGCTGGGAGCTGACCCTGGACCTCAGGCACGTGTGATGCTGACCATTTTCTGTCAACTCCAAGGGTGCAGTGGTCTCCTTGGCACTTTGCAGTCTTCTGAAGCTTTTGATGTGTCTGCACTTTATAGATTTTTCAGAAGTAGACAGCCTTTTCCCACACCCTTGGGCTGAGTTTTGTCAGAGGCTGATGTGTGGGAAGCACCACACCCACATTCTGACAGGGAAGACTCTGGTGTCCAGCTGAGGTCAGAGTGGAAATTTGTTCTTCCTTCCCTCCAGTCTGGTCCAGCTGCTCCCTGCTTGGCCAGAAGAAAATCATGCTTATCCAAGTCGTAGGCAAACCCCCGAAGTCAAACATTTGTCTTTTTTCTTTAATATGCCCATTTAGTTTATATGGGACAATAGAGAAATGTCTTTTAGGGGAAAATTAATTTATTTAATTACAGAGAACTTTTTGAATGTAAACTGCAATCAAGAGGCTATTTTGTAATAAGATCTAGTTAAATACTACAGTTGAAAGCTCTTTATATTTGATCTTAAACTTGGGCCCTGTGTGCATGTCTGCTCGCTCGTGCTCCTGACACCAGGCTCAGCTGTGAACTACAGGCACAGTACATACTTTCTGGTTGCTTTTTTGAAACTCTTATTGCTTGGCCTTTCCGACTCAAATATTGAGTTATGTTGATTCTGTTCAGAATGTTCATCCCTCCATCTAGGATCCAGTCGTCTTTCAGGGAGGAACCGTCTTCCTCATCTTTGTCTCCTACAGTATTGTCAAATATTTATAGGTTACATGGGTGACTGATCATTAGGAGGAAGACAATGCCAATTTTTACATCATTATAATGGACTGGTTAAATGATTGTTAGCATAACAAAGTTTACATGGCAAAAGAGGCTTGGCAGATGTGACTGTAACGGACAGTGAGATGCGGGAGGACCCTGGGTTGTCCAGGTGGGTCCAGTGACCTCACATGTGCCTTGATGAGAAGGGAGTACGAGGGTCTGCCTCAGAGGAGAAGACCTGAGGACGAGATTAGAGGCCAGAGGCCTGTGGGGTTGAGGATGGGGGTGGGGCAGGGGCCGGAGGGGCATGGGGCCAAGGGTGGGGCAGGGGCCGGAGAGGGGGGTGCAGGGCTGAGGCCGGGGCAGTGGTCAGAGGGGTGTGGGGCTGTGAGCCAAGCTACGTGGTGACCTCTATGAACTGGGAGACTCCAGGCAGGAACACAACCTACTGACCCCTTGACTTCAGCCCTGGGACTCCTGACTTCCAGGACTGAGAGGAGGTTTGTATTTGTGGTAATTTGTTGCAGCAGCAATAGGAAGCTAATGCATTGTATCTGTTCTTTACCTCCAAACCTTTGAAAAGTAACCCTGTTGTATCGGCCTTTTGTGTGCCCTAAATTCTAATGAGATGGTTTGTAGGAAATAACGACACAAACGATGGCAGAACAGAAAGTTAGACAGAAGCAGTGTGTTCTGTAGTTTGGGTCTGTGAAGTTAGATTTCAGTCACAGTGTGTGGTCTTGTTCAGCGTATACCTGGAATACTTGTTCAGAGCTCCTGGGGGTGAGGTCTTTAACATTGTTAGGATTAAAACTTCACATCAGGGACAGAGTTCCTGAGTTAGTGTTAGCCAACCTTTGAATAAGAGCTGCCATGTAGAATCTGCCCACTTCATTAGTATGAAGCTGCAAATCTTTTTTTTTTTTTTTTTTTTTGAGATGGAGTCTCGTTCTGTCACCCAGACTGGAGTACAGTGGCGCAGTCTCGGCTCACTGCAACCTCCGCTGCCTGTGCTCAAGCGATTTTCCTGCCTTAGCCTCCAAATTACATGATTTATTTTCCTGTTTTATATACTTAGTATATGAAAACTCTGCAAACTTTATTAATACAAATGACATGCCAGAACTTACATATGAGAATCCAGCATTTTCCTATGCAAATTAGTAGTGATGTGGAATTCCTGGGCTGGTTTGGTTTTATAAGACGAGGGGCGGATTCTTTGCCTCATTTCTACGGAGCTAACAATTGCTAATCACCCAGCACTCTTACCTCCCCCAACAGCCCAGGTGAGGGGTGCTACCCCCGCTGTCGTGTTGAGAGGTGGGAGACAGGCTTAGACGAGCAGGTGACACGTTACTGTCCAGCCCCACCCATCCCATCGTTTCCTGTCATGACTCAGCTATCTTCCTGCAAGAAAGGACAGACCCTGGTGCTGGGTAGAATTCTTTGTGAAACCCTTTCTATCCTCCAGGGAGTCCTTGCTTTACAGTGGTGGCTCACGGGGAGGCCTGTGAGCCACTGAGAAAGTGACTGATGTTGTAACATGACTGTCTCTCTGGCTGCTCTCCATTGGGTGATTTGTAAACAGACATTGCTCACAGTGCTGGAGGCTGGGAAGTCCAAGGTCAAGGTGCCTGCAGATCTGGTGCTCCAGGGCCTGGGGCTCACAGACGGCAGCATCTCGCCGGGTCTTGTGTGGCAGCGGGTGCCTCGTCGGGCCTCACGTGGTGGAGGAGCAGGAGGGCTCCTTCAGGCCTCCCAACAAGGACACCAGCCCCAGTCCTGAGAGCGGGACCTCCCAAAGGCTCTATCTGTTAATGTATCCCGTTGGAGACGGTTTCAGCATGAGGTTTCGGGGACATTCAGGCCAGAGTCATTGCTCCGCTGTAGTGTTAGGGCTGCCATGGCATCATTACTGCAGCAGAACCACAGCCTTCTCATCTGCGTTTGCTGCAGGAGGAAGACGCAAGTGCCTGTGCAAGTTGGGGTTTGGTGCAAGAAGTGGAGACCCTCTGGGAATATTAGCAGGAGGAACTAAGGGCTTTGAGAACTGACACCTTAGGACTGTAGTTTTCTTCAGACTGTAAAAACCTTGGTGTGTGACAATACTGAACATTGCCTGAGCCCTGTGATCCTGTAAAACAGTGATGGTTAAGACATTTCCCCTCCCCACAACTGCGCCCCCACTTTGTTTACTGCAAGAAGCTCCTTCCCATGTGGCTTAGGCTGACTTGCGGATGACCACTTACAGAGGACAAGGCTAGACACAGGCCTTCAAACCCCCTTCTCTGCCTTATAAGTGATTAGCTAAACTGCCTGTTCCCACTGATCAATCAGAGCAAAACACTTGTTAGCCAAACCTTGGTTCCTCCTCTTCTCTCCTTACCTTCTTCTCTCCTTACCTGAGCCTGAGGCTCCTCTGAGGAAACCTCTGATCCCCGATCAGCCACCCCATCGCTTGCTTCCCCAACTGCTTCCTCCTGGCCTTGTTTCCCCTTCCTTGTGAAGGGAGGGAGCAGTTCTGGCTGCTCTGAGATGCCGGCAGGCCTGCCGTTGGAGCAGTGGGCACCTTCCACCTTGAAATGGTTCTTCGTAGTGCAGTTGCGCCTAGGGGGGTGGACTAGTCTTTGACTCGGTTGCCTTCCACAGAGGACGGTTAGGGTGGGCAGGAAAGAATTCTCTGCCACAAGTCTGCATTCCAGGCTGTTTCTAGAAGTGGGAATTTCTAGAAGTGGGAATTCTCGTGCCCTGGAGTCTGGGAATGGATTTCTACTTTCCCAGCTTCAGGTGGAGTTGAAATGGAGTGAGGCAGCCCACCACACCCATCTGGAGCCAGGAACTAGAGCAGTTTTTAAAGTGGCAGTTTCTCTGTAAGATTAGCAAAAAAATGCACTCGGCACGTTTCTTTCTCAGATGCATTTGGCCATCTAAAATGGGAATGGTGGTTTTTGAAGCATGGATGTAGTTTTAAATTTTGAGTATTGTAAACCTTAATGTAGCTGCTTAAAATGTTTGCCTGATTATCTGGAGATTTACTAAACCTTTGGAGTGGTGGTAATGAGTTGATCTGTATGACTTTGCTTTCTATGATGCAATGAAAGTGCTATAATTAAAACCTGCCGTTGGGTGCAGTAGGCGATTGGCCAAAACAAATTCTGCCTTTTGGTTTTCTTTAACCAAACAAGGGAGCAGAGTGTAGGCTGAAGTGGCAAATTCATTTCAGAGCACGCCAGAGCCCTCAACGATTGAGCAGCCTTCTCAGGTGAACGTGCAATGTGCTGTGAGTCTTGGCAAGGCTGGCTACTGATGTGTGCACGTGACACCATGGACCCGCACCTAGGAAGATGTGGTTTCTGTAACAAGCTTTGGAAAACCAAAGTTCAACTTAATTATCCAACTTTGTTACAGAAAAAGCTTTGACCAGATGGCCAAAGACCTGATTCTCTCACAGTCGAGACGTGGTTATAAAATTGCCCTTACTTGGTGCCAATCAGTGTTGGTCCACAGTGATACTCCTCCAACCTCACTGAATGGTTTGGAGACTGAAATGAGACTGTGTGAAAATCTCCTTAAGGTGGAAAGGTCCCTGGGGCACCCAGGAATATCCGCACACCTGTGACCATTCCCCTTTAAGGTGGAAAGGACTGCTGGGTCACTCGGGAGCATCTGCACACACGTGTCTGTCCTCTTTAAGGTGGAAAGGGCTGCTGGGGTGCCCAGCAATATCCGCACACCCGTGGCCATTGTGGCTGTCCCCCTTTCTGCTCAGTCACCTCTGTTTCTGCATTCAGGCTTTGGGACACTCATGAGCAGCTCGTCCCCTGGGCTGGTGAGGAAGGAGTGGGAGGTTGTTCTGAGGCTCTGTCACCGTCTGCCCTGTCATGAGCTGGGCAAGGCCGTGGCAGTGACCCCGGAGGAGTCTGCTTAGTGATGGCTCCGGCAGGAAGTGCCGAGGCTTGAGGTGGCTCTGCCAGTCGTAACCAAATGTCCCTCTTATTTCCACGATTCCTTCTAGTTCTGTGCCTTCCACTGCAGAGTCTCTGTGTGTCTATAAATACACATTGGTTTACAATACAGGTGTCTCTTTCCCCTCTGTCTGGGGCTGGGCCCAGGGAGTGAAGTGCAAGACCCCCTTACTGCTGGATGCCCACCAGCACGAGGCACTGCCTGCCCTGCTAACTAATGCCTACAGCGAGTCCTGGAAGCCCCCTCCTGAGCACTTGGCCTGTTGACGGTGTACACGGGAGACAGACGAGCTCCCCTTGCCCCACCCTGAGCAGAGACTGGGGAGGCGGCAGCAGCACTGTCCCCCATGATGCATCCTGGGTGCATGGAGGAAAAGTCTGTTCATGCTCAAAACAGCCCATCCTCTCAAAAGCAGGGTGACAGCCACATGTACATCTGGAATCTTAAAAAAGGGCCTGTCTCTTGAGAGAAGAACTTTGCATGTATGTGTGTACCCTTTTTTTTTTTTTTTTTTTTGGAGCGTGTGTGTACTTTTTTTTTTTTGGTCACCCATGCTGGAGTGCAGTGGCGCTATCTCGGCTCACTGCAAGCTCCGCCTCCCAGGTTCATGCCATTCTCCTGCCTCAGCCTCCTGAGTAACTGGGACTACAGGCGCCGCCACCATGCCTGGCTAATTTTTTGTATTTTTAGTAGAGACAGTTTCACTGTGTTAGCCAGGAGGGTCTCGATCTCCTGACCTCGTGAGCCGTCCATCTTGGCCTCCCAAAGTGCTGGGATTACAGGTATGAGCCACCGCGCTGGGCCGTATGTGTGTGCCTCTTTATAAGTCTTGACCGACCTTTGCATTTAAAAATTATTGAAAAACTTAAGGATGTAACTGACAAGAACTTTATAGGTTTCTCCAAGTAAAAATCTGGAAAAGTTAAGTGAACCCATCATGTTTTATTTCTATGAGTCCCACACTTGGATTTTAAAGGTGGGCAAAACATCCCTCAGTTCTTCAGCCTGATTTCTGTGGAATCGTGAATGAAATGTGCGGAAGCTGCCGTGCGGATTTTGTCATGTGGCAGTGACAAGTGGGGCTGGTCAGTAAACAACTGGAGGGACCCCTGTCTTTTCTGTGCTCCTGTTGGACACTAGGCACGTGCTTGGGTGTTGTGTTTGTGTGTGGGCAAGATGAGGACAGAATTTCCGGATGATCCACACGGTAGTATCTTATCCCTTTCCTGTTAAAATGTGTCTTCTGCGGCTTCTACATAGACCAAGTGTTTTTCTCTTGCCTGTCTACATAAACGCTGTTTAACAAACTGTATTGTAGACATGTGAAGCTGAATTCCACACTATAAAGCAGATAGAGATGACTGAGTATACTGTTTTGTGGAAGGAAGGTTTAAAATGATTTTTAGCGGCCGGGCGCGGTGGCTCAAGCCTGTAATCCCAGCACTTTGGGAGGCCGAGGCGGGCGGATCACGAGGTCAGGAGATCGAGACCCTCCTGGCTAATACGGTGAAACCCCGTCTCTACTAAAAATACAAAAAACTAGCCGGGCGCGGTGGCGGGCGCCTGTAGTCCCAGCTACTCGGAGGCTGAGGCGGGAGAATGGCGTGAACCCGGGAGGCGGAGCTTGCAGTGAGCTGAGATCCGTCCACTGCACTCCAGCCTGGGCGACAGAGCGAGACTCCGTCTCAAAAAAAAAAAAAAAAAAAAATGATTTTTAGCTTTTTCCCTGAAATAGGGAATAATTTTAAGTTGTTCCCTGAAATAGGGAATAATGAAATGGGAAAATAAATTTTCCTCTTTAATTGTTAGATTATATTTAAATATTTGTTATATTATTCATGTATTGCAAGGGATAAAGGAACTAGATCACCCCATGTACCCAAATGAAAATTTAAAGGGTATGGGTAAATTCATTTGAACTCCTTTAATTTTTTTTTTTGACAGTCTCACTCTGTTTCCCAGGCTGGGTGCAGTAGTGCAGTGACAGCTCACTGCAACCCCAACCTTGCAGGCTCAAGTGATTCTCCCACCTCAGCCTCCCCAGCTGCTGGGATTTACAGGCATTAACCACCACACGCAGCTTATCACCTCTTGGAGACTAGCTTTGAATTTGGGCATTCAGTGAACTGTATTTTGGTTAATTCCCAAAGTTTCTCACTGTTTATCTTTAATTTGCTAAAAATCTAAATGTATTGTGAAATGCGTTACATTTCCTTAGCATTCACGGATTCCCTGTTAATGGGGCAGAGACGCAGAAGGCGTTCGGACATCATCAGGGTTGCAGTTGAGTGCTTGCCCCGAACTCCCTGGAGCTCTGGGCTCTGTGGCCCCACGGGGGTCCTCTGTCCACTGAGGGGGCCAGGTTACCTGGAAGGTCCCTCCAGCCTCTGCGATTTTGCCCTTTTCAGGTTAACATCTCATGCTTGTCCTGGACAGCATTGCCTTTTGTTCACTGACCCACGAGTGAACAGCTGGTTGGTGGCCAGTGCTGCTTCCTTCAGCTGGGAGGTGGTGATGTGATTACACTTCCGTGGAACTTGGTTCTTGGTGTATTAAGGGTTCAGTTGTATCTTGATTTTTAATCTGCACCTCTGAATTGGTCTTTTCATTGCAAAGAGATTGCTTGCTGGATTTGTTTCTGAATATTTCATGGATAACAGGAGAACCTCGTTTATCTGTGTGTTCTTTTAATGTGTTTTTGCCAGACATTTAAATGGGTGTCTTAGCCCTTAGCCCACTTTCTGTGTGTGGTGGATTCATTCTAATCGTTGATGTGAAGTCTCTATTAAGGCCAGAGGACGTGGAGTGCTGTCTCCCTAAACTCGGGGGAAATGGTATTGTTCTGCCCTCCTCCCTGGGAACGCTGGGGTTTCCAGGTCTCTGGACTTGGCTCCCACACTGGGAGAGTGGCTGTGGCTTCTGGAGCCTGTTTTGTGCGGGACTGACTCCTTCACTTGCTTTATTCCCCACCGTCTTGGCTGCTTTATGATGCAGGGATGAGGGAGTCGGGCCCGGGGGCCACGCCTGTGCCTGAAAGGCTCGATGCAGAAACTCCTCGTCAGAAGGATGTTCCTTGAAGGCAGCTTTTGGAGTCTTTTCTTACTTCTAACTGAGGAGTAGCTATTCACATGGTTCTATTCTGCCAGTGATGTTTCAAAATAATTGGAGTAGAGTTACGAAGATGTCCGAGACACCTATGATCCACTCTGGGCCAGTGCCAGACATTGTGCTCAGATGCCTTCAGACCACATTCAGATGCCAAAGATTCTTGCTTGGTTATTCTCAAACTTACGGGAATCTAAAACATGAGCCACTGTGGATTTTCTCTTGAGCCCCCCGTGCCTTTGCTTTGTATTTGGGGAATGAATGACTTCATCAAGGGGAAAGAATTTGAGGAAGGAGCCTCTGAAGCTGGAAGGGGGTGGGGAGGGGCGAGGGGCAGAGGGAAACGGAGCTGTAGGGGGAGGAGCCGGGCTGGGACATCTCCCCATGATGCTCCCCACCCCTGGCGCGAGGCCCCAGGGACTGACCGTCTTTCCCACAGGAAATGTGTATGATTGCGTGTCTGTTTTGTGGGCTGGCCATTTGGATTGAGGGAAGGTCCGTGTTGTGATTCCTTATTGATTCGAAGGTTGGAGAGGTTTGTGCTCAATACAGGGGTCTCTTGGTGCGATGGGAAATGTGATCGCAGCCGCCTTCAGGGTGGGAAGGGCCCTCGAGGCCCTCAGTGGTGGCCGGTGCCAGCCTTCGCCTCCCCGGGTGAGCTGCCCTCAGGGTGGGAAGGGAGGTCCTCGGTGGTGGCCGGTGCCGGCCTTCGCCTCCCCGGGTGAGTGCTGCTCCGTCTCCAGCGTCTCCGACTCCTTGCCTGGCACCTTCCTCGTTGGAGGCCGTGATCCATCAGCCTTGTCCATGCCTGTCCTGCAGACTAGTGCCGACTGCAGGTCCAGGGGTGGTCAGAGGAGGCCAGAGGAGGCCCTCGTGATGCGAAGCTAAACGTTTAATGAGTGCGCTGCTGAGTGCATGAGTCCATCAGCCCAAGAGGAGGGAACCGCGGGGTGGAGGGAAGACTGGACAGATGGGTGCTTTCCTTGGCCCCTGGGGGCATGGCCAGGTCCATGCTCAGACCTCCTAGTTTCTCCCATATTTCCATCAGTAGCAAGGGAAGGACTCGGGGCACCCAGGGGCCTCATGGGTATAAGCTGTGTCCTCTCGTGGCCCCAGCTGTGGCCAGTGACGTTATTCTCTTTAACCTCAGGCTTATTTTGTATAAAAACACAAAGCGACAGAAGTAGTTCAAGGGCCTCTAAAGACTTATGTAATTGTTAGTAGGCCTACTTTTATGATTTCTTATGTATTAAGAGCAAATCATGAAACTCATTTTTGTTTGAAGAAATCTTTGCTGTTCTCATTTTTGTGGCAAGCGACATTGATTCTTTGCTTAGTGAGAGTGTTAGTGTCCTCCTGCCCAGCGCCGCTGCCTGGCGTGTCCTCGGCACACGCCTCTGTCCATTGGTCTCCATTCACCTTTCCGCCTAGAATTGTAGGAGGGGCGCTGGGATCTTAGGGCTAGAAAGAAACTCTGAAGACCACTTCTAGGGGCAGCTTTTAGTCAGGGCTCTCCAGAGAGAGAGCCAGCCGTGTGTGCATGTGTCTCTAGGGTGAGGCTTGCTGCACGGGCTACGGAGTCCAAGAAGCCCCAGGACCCACAGCCTGGAAACTAGAGTCCTTGGGAGGGTGTGGCTTGAAGACTTCAGAAGCGGAGGGTGCAGATCCCACCCGGGTCTGAGGAGCTGAGACCTGGGAGCACGGGCGGCAGAAGACGGATGTCAGTGGTCCACAGCCAGACAGGTGGAGTGAGCCAGTCTTCCCCACCTTGCTGTTTTACTCGAGCCCTGGATCCCTGGGTGGACAGGGTGGTGCCCCCCACACCGGCAAGGATGGGTCTCCAGTCAGTCCAGAGGCAAACATCCATCTCACACAGAAATCATGCAGAACCAGCAGCATCTGTTCCCTCCGCCGAGTCCATTCGGAGTGTGTGCCTGCCTTCTGTTGGGGCGCAGGGAGGAACTGTGTCCTGTTTGCCTGTGTCTCCTGTGGTGTGTATCTCATGGCTGAATAAGTACCTATAGGATACCTCGGTGGCTGAGTGGTAGGTTCAGTGGAAGGAAGACTTTATACTTTTCTTTTTCAGATGGAGTTTCATGCTCATCACCCAGGCTGAAGTGCAGTGGCACGATCTCGGCTCACTGCAACCTCTTCCTCCCGGGTTCAAGTGATTCTCCTCCCTCAGCCTCCCAAGTAGCTGGGATTATAGGTGTCTGCTACCATGCCTGGCTAATTTTCGTATTTTTGTTAGAGACAAGGTTTCACCATGTTGGCCAGGCTGGTCTTAAACTCTTGACATCAGGTAATACACCCACCTCGGCCACCCAAAGTGCTGGGATTACAATCATGAGCCACCGCACCCAGCCAACTTAATACTGTCTTTTTTTTTTTTTTTTTTTTATCATGGCTTGTTAAATGCTTACGTTAATGTTTATTTTTAAAAATGTTATCTGTGACCTTTCAGCTTTTCATAGCACTTTTCGTGTGAATCTTTAAAGGTCCTTTAGTCATGGGGGAGATGGAGGAACAGGCCCTGGTGGGTCTGAGCACAGGCAGTCACCCCAGCCTTGGTGCTTACTTACATCTGTTCTCCGTTCACCATAGCAGTGTCCACTCTGTCAGCTTAAAAATAAACTTTTTCCTCCTCTTTCTAATCAGAACAGTAAGGTATTGAGAATGATGGCTTTCAGGCCTCAGATACGACACAAGGAGTAAATGCAGCTGAACCTGAATGACATGGGTTTTGAGCTTCGAAGGATCACTTATGTTAATTTTTTTCCCCAACCAAACCCTTATTGAAAAAAGCTGGCTTTGTGGAGGGCTGACGTTCCTACTTGAAGTTCCGCAGAGTGGCCGCAGGTCCCATGGACACGTAGATTTCGGTA
This sequence comes from Trachypithecus francoisi, assembly GCF_009764315.1. Lineage (NCBI taxonomy): Eukaryota > Metazoa > Chordata > Mammalia > Primates > Cercopithecidae > Trachypithecus > Trachypithecus francoisi. The sequence continues at coordinate 19,925 of NW_022680982.1, read as the reverse complement.
AACTCGGTGCGGGGGGAGGGTGTTCTGGAATCCATGTCCCTGTGTATACAGAGGGACAACTGCAGCTTTTTAAAAGTTTTTGTGTCCTCCCTTGTCCTTAAAAGGCTCCAAGGTGGATGCAAAATAATTTCATTTTTAGTTTTCTTGGTGCGATATTGATGTTCATTCTTCATTGTCTAAAATCCTGAGTGAAAAGAGGGCTTCAAGAACAAAGCCACAGTCGGGAAACATTGAGATAGCCACCTTTTCATGGTTTCACAAAAGGTCGTGATCATATGTTATTCGGCTGAACCGTAGGAAACTACCAATATTTGCTGTTTTTGGCCTACCAAATGACAAGTTCGTATGATATTAAAAACAAAGCCTTCCTGGATGGGGAAAATAAGAAATCAGTAAGAACCTGAAGTTTTCTGTCATGGCCTGTGAGTCACAGTTAAATAAACTTGCGTTGAGGGGACATTGGCTGTTCAGTATTTTCCTTCTGTTTTGAGACTGTCAGAAAAAGGTCAGTTCTATTCCACTGAGTCCCTGCACCTCATCTTTGCTGCAGAGGGGACTTGCGCTTTTACCTCTTGTCCCCAGAGTTCCCAGGAGGCTGATGCCATGTAGAAGATCTGCGGGTTGGTGAATGTGAACGGGCATCGGACACGCTGTGCACCTTGGGATGGATCTGAGAAGCGTGTGCTTGCAGCAGGTCTGCAGTGAGGGCGTGTTCATCTCCTCTCCCTTCTCTGGCTTTGCAGGCCTTTGAAGTTGTTCCTGGAAAGTGAAATTAGTTCTGATTAGCTCGAGGTCAAAGCTGGAATCGGGCTCATCACTTCCTGCAGTGTTCACAGCAGCAGGTCGTAAAGTTGACATGACCTGAACCCGGAGAGTCGAGGTTCCACCCTGCTTTGTGACCTGGTTGTGTGTGGCCTTGAGAAAGGGAACAAGGGTTTTCTCGACTCTGAGGGGGCTGAAGAGACCCGCCCTTTAGGGGTGTGAAGCATTGCGCCTTCCCATCAGGAGGCAACAGGGACTCGAGAAAGCCCCACATGCCCTCCAGTTCCCTTATGTTGAAATGGTTTGTACTCAGCCATGCCGGCTCATTTTGGGAGGTAAGGGGGGGGTTCACATGGGGGTATGCAGTATTCTTAGGTGTCAGGTGTGAGAGTTGAATTTGTAGAAGCTGTGCAGATAGGAAAGGACCTGGCAGGGAGTGCTGTTTACACGGAGCCGATTTAAGGTGAGGTCTGCGCTCTCCCTGGGTCCGTGTCTGACTGGTATCTCCCAGTCTGCAACAGGACGTTCATGTGACTCGGCACCATCGTCCCACTCTGTGTAGACGTCTGAGGATCTGCACGGCTGCTCTGTTAGAGCGAGTTGTGATAATGAACTGAGAAACAGTGAACAAACCCTGAATTGGTTAGCACTGGTTCCACGGCCACTTCTGCCGTGGTTGGAGTCATTCATAAAAAAGTGTGCTGGACTCATACGCAGAGCTCTAAATTTCAGAGGCCCTTTAACTTGGCAGCTAACCAGCTGCTTCCTTCAGAAGACATTTGAGTCCCCTTTACTTACCAGGGTGACCCTGGGAGTTTGAAGATGAGTGAGACAAGCCCTCCCTTTCTTGTGGATTTTACTGTCCAGAGGGGAGACAGATGTGGATGGCGAAGGAGGCCCTATCAGAGGTCAGCGCACGTCAGTTTTGTTTCTTCAGCACTTGCTGTGTTCAGGCGGTGCCCTGGGCCATGTGCAGAGCATCTGGGGACCCTGCCCATGGCATCCTAGGCACAGCTAGCATCTGCACCATCTTCATCCTTGGCCTGAGTTTTGGGGAAGTACCGAGGATGGCTTCTGCCTTTGCTGGAGAGAGTTGGAAGTCAGGGCAGCCCTCCACAAGGAGATGATCACCAGCTGATTCCTCAAGAAAGAGAGGTGGTCCCCACATGGGCAGAGCAGGGCAGCGTGCACAGACCTGGGTGTGGGGCCTGCTGGGAGACAGCAAAGGTGAGGTGTGAAGGCAGTTGGAATTTACAGGATAAATTATCACTAAGGTGATGCTGGGAAAACATAAAATTGGGACTCTCTGGGGTAAACGTGGACTGAGAGTGACCCTGGGCGTGGGTGTTTTCAGGCTCTGAAGGTAGAGATTTGGGAAATTGGGGCAGAGCTGAGCCCCAGACCAGGAGGAGACCGCCCTTGGGGGGGATGTTGAATGAGACAGGGGTGGAAAGCCAGTGAATGTCCTGGGGTCAGTCCAGCAGGAAGGCAGCAGGGGAGACCGGTGCCCTCAAAGGCCCCGTGGGGCCTGTCTCAAAGTGCTGGGATTACAGGCATGAGCCACTGCTCCCTGCCGTTACTGGTAAAATTTCTAAGCTACTTGCGTATTTCATACCCACTCGCGTATTTTTTTTTTTAAATCAGGTTTATGGCTGTATTTTTTCCAAGGGAACTGAACATTTGTACTGTTTGAAGTACAAATAACACCATGTTTAAAAACCAAAAATGCCAATTTGCACAGAAGTTTCCAAATAATGCAGTTGGTTTGAGCCTTGCATTGCAGTGTCACTACCTGCTCTTAGATTTCTACACGATGTGTAGATAGCGAGGCAGGGATGGCTCGTACATCTTCAGGTTTCGATTCTACTAACTTGGGCTATATTTTCATTTATTTTGGCACACCTGTGGGTATGGCGAGCAATGCCAGAGTATTCTGAAGCTTGTCAAAGGAACAGTTGGGAAGATTTTCACTTTTTTAGAATTTTCATAGTAATAGTTATAATTTACAAAGAATGTAAAATTGTGTAGTCATTATTTTGCTTTTTTCTAGATGTGCCCCTAAACCGGGTTGCTAACTATAATTCTGCATCACAGGATTCAGAACAGTATCCTTTTGGAGCAGATGCCTGTAATTGAGGAATTCCGCCTAGTCAGTTCACTTTAAGCGTGTTTAAAAGGTTTTCTTTATCCTAGTTGGCACCTGTGGCTATAGTTTGTTTTCACTGCTGAGGAATATTCCGTGATGGAAACCGTAATTCATCTGTTTTCATATCGATGCACATTTGGATTATTTTGGGAGGGTGTGGATGTCTATTCAGCCTTCATTTTTTCAGGATTTTTTGTAGAAGATAATGTAACAGTGTAACATCCTCTGCTACGGAGCCAAGTGAACCTGATTACAGCCACACAGACTCCCACAGACTCTCACGCCTTGTTACAAATACACAGAACCATTTTCTTAAGTTGAAACACAGTAGCAGAACCTGAAGTCATGTGAACGTGTCCTCCGATCTTACACTTGGAATTCACTTTTTATTACTATGTCTGCTAATTAGGAAGCATATCAATTGTATAGAAATATGAGAATGTATAATTATATGTTTATAACAAAAAAACTTAATACCCCAGAACACATGGCTATGTTTTTCCCTCATGCCCCCCCACTATTTTCTTTGCTTGAAATGTTGAAATGACACTTGAATACGGTTTTCTAGCGACTGTTAGACTGGCCATAGTTCTTCAGAGACAGGATGTAAAGCACATGGAGAATTTGTGGAATGGGATTTCCCGGTCGCCTCATTCAGGCCTCCGCTGCCTTCCCCTCTGGCCGCCTGCACCATGGACATCTGAGGAGGTCCCTGTTTCATCCTCTGGAAGTTCTGAAAAGGAAGGAGAGGAGGGTGTGCAGGGTGTGGTTCCTTTGTGTTGGTCCTTCGAGCTTTTATTTGGAGTCTCGGCTGCCTTGGTGGCTCCTGCCTTTATGTCCCTAGCTTGTGGCTTCGTCCTTGTGTCTAACAGGCAGACAGATGGAAAGGGAAGTTGTATTCAGCCAACAGCTTGATCTTATTCTCAAGGTTCAAATCGACTGGGTGTTTGGAAACTTCTGTGCAAATTGGCATTTTTGGTTTTTAAACGTGGTGTCTTATTTGTTCTTCAAATGGGTAACTGGTTCTCTTGGAAAAAATATAGCCACAAAGCTGGTTTTTTTTTTTTTTTTTTTTTTTTTTTTAAAGAAATGGGAGTGGATGTGAGCGAGTGGCTTAGAAATTACACCAGTAATGGCAGGGCGTGGTGGCTCACGCCTGTAATCCCAGCACTTTGAGAGGACGAGGCAGGTGGATCACCTGAGGTCAGGAGTTTGAGACCAGCCTGGCCAACCTGGTGAAACCCCGTCTGTACTGAAAATATGAAAGTTAGCCAGGTATGGTGACAGGCACCTGTAATCCCAGCTACTGGGGAGGCTGAGGCAGGAGAATCACTTGTACCCGGAGGCAGAGGTTGCAGTGAGCTGAGATCGCGCTGCTGCACTCCAGCCTGGGCGACAGAACAAACTCTATCTCAAACAAAACAAAACAAAAACCCAGTAATGGAAACCTGACTGTGTCATCTGTGTTGGAGATGGTAGATTATTTCATTTTTAGTGACAGGATGAATTGGATGTGTGTTTGCAGTATTGATCTTGACAAAGGAAATGGTCAGAACCAAATGTGCCACCCAGCTGGGGCCTCGTCGTTGGCAGAAGACCCTGGCAGGCAACAGACTTGAGGCTCAGAGACCGAGGGGAGAATTCTCATGCTGTGACAGTCACTGCTTCTGAATACCTGCTGGAGGGAGCGGCCCCTTCGCCTTGCAGGCTTTGGTGCAGTGGAGACCTTAGGACCTGCCCCTCCTGGCACACCTGTGGGTGTGGCGAGCAGTACCAGGGCTGAGGCACAGGTGCTGAGCCCGGAACGTGGGACGGGAGAGGCTGCACACCCTGGGTGGGCAGTAGGCCTCTGCTCCAGCAGCCGGGGGTTTCCACAAGGGGGCGGGGTGTTGGTTTTCCTCCTTGAATTTGGGTGGGGAGGGTGTCCTGGAGTGCTGTGTCTGCACTTGTGTTGCTTTGAGGTCAAGGTGTGGCCCCGAGTCCCTGTCCCTCTGCTACAGTGAGGGTTTGCCCATTTTCAGGTCAGATTTTCCTTGGGTCCAGGCCTCCAGGAGTGGGGGGCATTCGAAGGAGGTGAGCACGGTCGACACGTGTTGGCCTCTCCCTCTCCCCCCAGCTCCTGGGCTGTGTGTGAAGAGCTGCCCAGCGGAATCGCCCTCCTGCCTGGTGATTCATTCACCAGAAATCGTTCTCACTGTGGACTCTTGACTCAAATGTAATCCAGGAATGGAACGTGCTGTTGCTGGATACCACACACAGCATCAGGAGCCTAGTTGGGGATTATATTATCTTACCCCACACCTTAAAAGTGAAGACTATAGTTAAGGAGATATTGAAATCTTTGCCAGCTCCAAGAACTTTTTCAGTTTGTGTCGGACCGTTTTAGGCGGAAGGAAAAGCTTGCTTAGAGAATCTTACAGAAATGTTTGGTGCAGTACCATTAACTGGTGGAATAAATGTGTAACTTTCCGTGGTGGCCCTCTGGAAAGACATGCACTTTGAGTGCACCCTGGCCTGCTCACTACAAGAATTGGCTGTGTCAGCCCGCTTTCTGTGGGTCTGCAGGTGTGCGTGGACCATTGCCCTGCACTGTGGCCGGGAAGGGAAGATGATCTGGAATGCTGGCGACAGTTATCGGTGCATGTTGATGTGTGCTGCTTTCTACAGGGGAGAACATTTCTGTTTAATAAACATCTCATCAGGATGATGACTGCAGGATATTTGAGTCTCATTCAGTAGTGTTCTGGCTGCCTTCTGTTTATAATCTGCTTTCTAGCACTAGGCAAGTGAAGACATGGAAAGTAAAAACCCATCGAACTTGTAGTGATGTGGTGTTGTGTAGGAGCAGACTGTAGCCTCTGGCTCTGTTTTAAGATTGTAGTAAACTCTTACCTGGCATGGTCAGGGTGTAAATTATCTTGTTCAATCGAAATGTGTATGAGTCAAAGCTGGCGCCTGCATTGTTGATGAAATACCAGATTTTAAAGGAACATGTCGATATGCCGTAAGATACCAGCAAAGTTCCTCGCTGAGGTTCGGCGCGGGTTTGGAGGAGCTGGGCCTTGAGTCACCAGGGTCGTCTCTGGGAGCAGATGCTCAGTGTGGGCGTTAGTCGCTTAGCCTTTCCAGAGCCGAGGAACAGCTCACTGTGGTGGTTTTAGAACCTGTATTTTGAGTCAGTTTGTCCCACTTTGACTCGAGGTTGCTGAGCAATTTCAGACCTTTGCCTCGCACCATGCGCTCATTTTCTTGTCCCTTGATAACTGCCTCGGTTGTCCCGTCCTGACATTCGAACCTCGTCGTTCATGGACACGGGATCCGTGGTGGGCCCAGGCCGCGACTCCGGCTTGCACAGTTCCGTGCTTCTCACCATGGTTTATCACATCCCTCCCGGGATCTCCTGTTTAGAGGAAGAGTGTCCGTTTCCTGCAGGCCTGTGTGGTGTGGAAACCACGCCTACCTACCTTTCTCCTCTTTGTACCATGAGGCTATTGCTGTTGTAGTCAACCGTCAGAATTTAAGGAACAGTGATTTATGTAACTTATCACACGCTTCTCAGCAGTTCTTTATGAATTTCATTCTGTTGTGAAATTATTGCAGTTTTCATGGCTATGCTGGTCTCATGTTGTGGCCCTTGGTAACTATCTTGAAATGAATTGCCTTCCCCATTGTGTGTTAAGATTTTGCCTGGGAGCTGTTGAGGCCTCACCTCTGCTTCAGGCGGTGGCTTTGCTCTCCTGACAAGAGGAAGAATCTCAGAGCGATTCTAGTGTGGTTTTTGCTTCTAGACAGAATTACTTTTTTCACAAAGAGACGGCCACTAAAGTTGTAGATCATGCTCAGGATGGACACACGGGTCAGCTGACAGAGTGGAGTCCAGAACAGACCCAAAGGCGCAAAAGCAGTTCAGTGGAATTTGAGTCTTTTCAACAAATGGTGCTGGAATTATGGGACAGCCATATGCAAACGCGTGAAAACGAGGAGAAATTCCTGTATGTAAATTAAGGTGGACCATAGCCCTGCATGTAAAATACCAAACTACAAAACCTGTAGAAGAAATGGAAATTGTCGAGACCTAGGGTTAGAGCTCTTAGCCGTGGTACCATGATCCCCATAATCAATGATCCCCATAATCAAGGAAGAAAACAAGTAGGTAAGACTCATCAAAATAAACTTTTAATGTAAAAGACACCCCTAGGGAGTGGAAGAGACATATTTTTCCTTTTTTTTTTTTTGAGACGGAGTCTTGCCCAGTCGCCCAGGCTGGAGTGCGATGGTGCGATCTTAGCTCACTGCAAGCTCCACCTCCCGGGTTCATGCCATTCTCCTGCCTCAGCCTCCTGAGTAGCTGGGACTACAGGCGCCTGCCACTATGCTGGGCTAATTTTTTTGTGTTTTTAGTAGAGACAGGATTTCACTCTGTTAGCCAGGATGGTCTCGATCTCTTGACCTCGTGATCCGCCTGCCTCGGCTTCCCAAAGTCCTTGGGATTACAGGCATGAGCCACCTGGCTAAGAGACAGGTGGCCACACAGGCCAAGAGGCACATTTTCTATAGGTGGGGAGAAGATGTCTAGGAACCATGCAGCCGGCAAAGGACTTGTATCCAGAATGCACAGGACTCCCACGGCTCATGACAGAGATTAAACCACCTGACTTAAAAGCGGGCAGAGACCTGAACAGATGCTTCTCTGAGAAGGACGGGAGGATGGCCCGAGCATCTGAAATGACCGTCAGCGTGACTGGTTGCACTGAGATGTGCACCGAAGCCGCAGTGAATTTGTTCACACCCCTGCTGGAGCGCCTGACTAAGGTCTTCCGACAGCCCCAGGTGCTGGTGAGGACAGGCAGTCAGGACTCCTGTGCGATGCTGGGGTTCAGCACGGTGCAGACAGCTCGGCCGTTTCTTACAAAAGTGAACTCACACAAACGTGGGGCCCGGTGACCCCACTCCTGGGTATTTACCCTAGAAAAACAAGCTGATGTTCAAGAAAAACTGTGCCCAGATGTTAATAGCACTGTCTATAGTTGCCCAAAACAGGTTACAATGTGCCGCAGCCATACATGGGATAATAAACACCCAGCAGCCCCGAGGCCGGGCTATTGATCGCAGGACACCGTGGGTGCACCTCCAGGCAGGATGCCCAGGAAAGAGCTGGGCTGAGCCTGCTCTGCTGTGACCTACTCCTCCGACAACGCTCGCAACAGACAGACCCGTGGGATGGGAGAACGCGGAGACGGTGGTTGCTGGGAATGGGCAATGTGCTTATGAGGCCTAGTGAGTGGGTTTGGGGCTGTGGGACTGTTCTGCTTGTGTGATGATGGTGATTATGGGAATATTTGTGCCAAAATTCACAGAACTGAACACTGTCCACTTTACAGTAATTTTTAAAAAGTGGTAATACACTCATTTTCAGTACTGTTTTTAACGGAATGATGGAGTTTGCAGACGATCCGTTAGGGCAAGCCTGTCTCAGGGTACCTGGATTGGGTTGGAATAAGCTCATTTTCAATACTGTTTTTATGGAAGATGGAATTGGCAGACGATTCATTAGGGGCCTGTCTCAGGGTCTCTGGGTTGGGTTGGAAAAGCCTCCCCTGTTGTGGGCAGTAGCATGGGGCATGGAAAGGATATCGCCACGGAAACACGTAGAATCCTTTGAGGAAACGTGTGTATTTCTAACTTGCTATAAGATAGAATTGGAATTTGTAATGGTTTCGTTTTCTAGAGTCTTGGTAGAATAGGGAGACAGTGTAATAAAAGCTAATTTTATGGATCACGAGGCGGGTGGATCACGAGGTCAGGAGATCAAGACCATCCTGGCTAACACGGTGAAACCCCGTCTCTACTAAAAATACAAAAAACTAGCTGGGCGCGGTGGCTCACGCCTGTAATCCCAGCATTTTGGGAGGCCGAGACAGGCGGATCACGAGGTCAGGAGATCAAGACCATCCTGGCTAACACGGTGAACCCCGTCTCTACTAAAAATACAAAAAACTAGCCGGGCGTGGTGGCAGGCGCCTGTAGTCCCAGCTACTCGGAGGCTGAGGCGGAGAATGGCGTGAACCCGGGAGGCGGAGCTTGCAGTGAGCAGGGGTTGCACCACTGCACTCCAGCCTGGGCGACACAGCGAGACTCCGTCTCAAAAAAAAAAAAAAAAACACTAATTTTAAAATGAAGAATTTTAAAGATTTCCAACAGCAATAGGAAGTCACCCTGGAAATGTTTGTAAAGATGTTCTGTAGCAATAACTCTAGGAATAGTCACCCTGGAGTTGCTTCTTGAGCATTGGTTTCCTGGTGGTATCTCCCGACTTTCATTTTTAAGTTGTGCTGTGAGTTGGGTGTGTGTGGGAATAGCCATCCCCAGGTGTTGTGTAGGAGTGGCCCTGCAGGGGTGCACGTGCCCCGAGGCCTGGGGCACTGTTTCAACCTAGCTTGGAGCATGGGGACTCTTGTCAGTGACTGGAGTAAGAGTATCAGCCTGGCAGGCTGGGGGAGCCCACGGGGTGGTCTGGGCACTGTCCTCCCTGCCTGCAGGATGGCAACTGGAGGAGCTCGAAGGCTGCCTGCCTCGTGGCTGTCAGCGCAGCAGCCCCTCCTGGCCCTGGAGCAAGCTTTGGGTCCACGAGTCTCTGCGCCTGGACTTGCCTCCTGGGACCTCTGCTGCTGTCTTGAGGGCTCTGGTGCCACTTTCCCGGCGGGACTCAAGCCTCAGACAGCTGCGACCCCCAGATTCGGTTGCTTTCCCTGCCGTCTCATTCCAGCACGAGTGCTCACCTCACTCAGTGCAGAGCCTCAGGTTCCCTCGAGACCCCTCCAAGAAGGAATCTCCCAATTTAACAAGATCGTTGGTGACAAGATTTGAGCGGCACTGATTTGACTCAGCTTCCAGAGTTTAAGTTCCCAAGACACAGTCCTGCTCCTTCCCTGTCCTCATCCTGTGTGGCTGGTGTGGATGCGGGGTTTCCGGAGGGTGGGGCTGAGGCAGTGGCTGCTGTGGAGTTTTGGTTTCCGGAGGGTGGGGCTGAGGCAGGTCAGCGCAGGGGGATGGCTCGCTATTGATCGTTCAATGCCTTGAGGGATAGCTAGGATTAATGACCTTTATAGGATTGTAGGTTTGGGGTAACTTTTTTTTTTAACGAATTGTATTTCACGTGGGGCAACCTATGGCAGTGTGGCCTCGTCACAAGCCCAGCAAGTCACCTGCTGACACTGTTACTGTGTGTGTTCCCGTCATCCCGCCAGGTGGCCACGGTTATCACATTTTTCTGACATGAAACTTGGAGAGCAGAGGGTGTAGGAAACTCCTGAAGCCACACTGTCAGCAGACCCATGTGGTCTGGCCTTAGAACTCACGCTGGTTGCCCCTTCCTGCCACATTGTGTGGTTTTTCCTGCTTCTGGGCAGCATTTGATAGCTTGTGAGACAAGACCAAGACTTACTATGAGGTGGATAAGCCATTATCTGAGATCCAGAACGTTCCCTGGACCTGGCCTTGAGGATGTCATGTAAGGGGAAATAAAAACATTTTCATTGTGGTCATTGGGGCTCCTGAAATGGTGTTCTTCCCAGTGAAAGTTTACTCATAAAAATCTGTTAACTGAATACTATGTGAACAGGAAGAGGTGTGTTGGGCTCTAGTTAAATGTCTCAGAGCCACAGAAGTAAATGAGGACACCTTCTGAGCACAGCCTCCTGGAGGAGGCTGAGGACGTTTGCCTGGAGGGTTTGCCGTGAAGCAGGATTAGGGCAGGACTGGTCTGCCTGGAGAGGCCTCTGCCATGATGTAGTTTAGTTCAAGTAGTTGAGGGGTGGTCCCCGAGGAAGCCCCTAGCAAGGCTGGTTGCAGTGGGATGGAAAATTGCCGTTCAGTGGCTGTAATCCTGGCTTCACGGGTCCGACGTACATTCCTGCACTTTGGATACTTGGATCCCAGCCAGGTCAGATGGCCCTGAAAGGACATTCGGGCTGTGAGGGCTGCACCTGTTCTCAGCATCTGTGGGGCCTTCCCGGGTGTGCGTTTCCATTTTCTTTCAGAGGCTCAGCACAGTTTAATTCTCTCTCCCAGAGAAGTCGTGAGAAATAGGAGGAGACGCGGAATGAAGACGTGATTGAGGAGAGTGTGGTGTGGTCTTCGACCTTATTTTGCCTTGGTTGGTGCTCAGGAACTCCGCCTGCCCTCCGCTGAGCATTTCTGCCAGGAAGTCCTGCCTTTTATCCTGCCTCTCTTTGAGGTCCATTGAGACACACCAAGAAGCTTCTTTTACAAATTGCCTTTTCCTTTTATAGCAGTTGGATATATTTGCAGCAAAACAAAGGAATAACCCACCAATACGGTGATTAAATGCATTTAAGTTATAGATAACATTCTGTCTTGAGGGGCCTGGGGTTTTAATCATCTTTGGGTCATGTAACTAGTGTTGTTGGTGATTAAAATCTCCTGACAGCTCTGTTCTGCCACGTTCCTCAGTTTTGAATGATGATCTTCCCGGTTGTAGCTTGGAGTGGCGTTTGTGGCAGTAGAGAGCAGAGTGGTGGTTCCCAGAGGCTGGGAAAGGACAGAGGTGAGGCCCCTGCAGGACGCTGGTCTTCTTGGTTCAGGGGTTTCAGGCTCAGCCACTTTCCTGTGTCCGTGTAAATTGTACCCAGGATCATTTTCACTCGCCCCACTTTAGTTGAGCATTGGAGCTTCAGGATGTGTGTGCCCATGTCACCTGGGCCGTGATCCTGGAGTTGGGTGAGACTGTGAATCTTGGTTTTATAGAATTACTCTGGGATTATAAAAAAATAAAAGTGTTTGAGGCATTCAAATGCTGTTTCCTGGAGGTAACTTACGTGCAGTTCTTCCAAAACAGTTCTCTGAGGAAGCATCTATAATTTTTGTTTTCTGCCGCTCAGTGCTAGAAAGAATTGTGCAACACTCAAGTGAGAGCGGCATTATTCCTTCCTTCCACCATGCAAGCAAGATAAAATGTGCCTCTGGCTCCCCTCAGGCTTCTCGCCTGCAGGACGCCTGGCGTGGCAGTGTGCTGCCTTCCATCGTCTTTTTGGGGAGAATTAGTGGTGGTTGTGTGTGCTGCTCAGCTCAGCGTGGCGCGGTTGTGTGGGTGAGGAGCTTGGTTGCTAGGTGACCCTCCCAGGCCCGCCTCCCGCCTCCCCAGGCCTTCTAAACTGATAGATAACTAGTGTGTTTTGGAGGAGGACAGCAGCAGGGCAGGAGAGGGTTTGTTCAGACTTTCTCCTTGCACTGACGTTTGAGCCCTCGTCCAGCCTGGGCCCTTCTACAGAGCTGCCTTTGTGTGTTGCAAACCCCTCCCAGTAACTCTGCTTTCAGAGGTTTGGATATGTGACTTAACTCACCTTCAGTTTAAAGCATACTATTAAATTTTAATGTTGAAACTGATGTATTTTATGGCCTTTATTTGATTTCTCTCTCGATTGATTTTTTTTTTCCCCATATGAGACATGGCATCTTAAGGGAGACAGCCTGGTGTTGGGCCCCCTTTCCTAAGGATGGAAGTGAATTCTGAAAGCCCTTTATGTAGGCAGCGAAATAACCAGGGAACTATTATTATAGCTATGCCTGTCCATGTAAAGCGAGCATGTCTCATAAGCAGAAAAAAAAAATGCAGCCCAGGGGGAAGGGGAGCGCTAATGCTGCCTGTGCCTCACCTCCCTGCCCTGAGGAGCGGAAGTGCAAGCGGAGGCGGCTGAGTCAGTCTCCAAGCCCGGCCAGCGCCCCCCTCACATCCCTCTCCACCTGCAGGGGCACAGGCCGTGCTGCCACCCCTGGCTCAGTGCCAGGGCTGATGCGTCAGGAACAGGCGGTGCTGTCCACCCCTTGTTTGGTGCCAGGGCTGATCTGTCAGGATCCCTCGTGCTCACCTGGTCCTCATGTCTTCATTACCAGCCTCCTGCTCATCCTGGGCTTGTTATTACCTTGGTGTGTGTTGGGAGTGCTGAGCCCTCGGAGGGAATCGGCCCTTAGCCGATTCATATTCAACAGGACCGAGAAATGGGTTCTTGTTCCATGTCCTGGATCCCAGGAAGCCCATGCCCTGGACCCTGTAATGCCCAGGGTCTTCCTGAGAAACCCTGGTGCCATTGGAGCACAGCCTGGCCCCCTTCAAGTGTCCCCATTTCTCGGCTTTGTAACTACACTTGTGTTTAGCAGGTCTTCCAGGATTTAGATGCTGCTTGGTGTGAGCCAGGTTTTGTGTGGAAAGAGGGCAAGGTCGTACGCAGGAGCCTGAGCCCTGGTCCGAGCCAGCAACCAACCAGCCCAGAGCCATCTTTTATGCTTCCAGATTCTGTGGCCAAAAACTTACCCGTGGACATTGAGGCTGATGCATTTCTGCTCTGTGGCCTTAGCTGGAGGGATGGAAAGGATGTGGAGCCTCCTCACTTCTGGCCTGGGCTTGGACCTGCTGTGCAGCCTCTCAGTGGCACCAGGGCCCCCGTGTGTCACAGCGGCCTCGGGTTGGTGGCACTGCCCCCAGGATGTTCCAGGCTTCGTGATGTCGAGGCTCCCCTGGCATGGCGGCCTCAGGTCAGTGGCACTGCCCCGATGGACCACTCAGGCTTCATGACGCTAGGGTCTCCTTGTGCCATGGCGGCCTCGGGATGGTGGCACTGCCGCAGGGTGTCCCAGGCTCCAAGGCCAGTGTTCTGTCCAGTAAGGGCAAGTTGTACTGTAAGGTCTAGTCTCAGAAGGTGCCTTGGGGTCCTATCCTTCAGAGCGGTCCCACGCCCACCACAAATCAAGCTGAGGGAGGCCCTGCCAGAATTTGCAGCTGTGTTTCAGGTGGTCCCACCGGACCTCTTTTATTTTGGCCTAGTCAGGTATATAATTCTTTTTCTCTTTGGTTTTTTCGAGACAGGGTCTTACTTTTGTTGCCCAGGCAGTGGTGTGAGCACAGCTTACTGCAGCCTCGACCTCCCAGGCTCAAGCAGTCCTCCTGCCTCAGCCTCCCGAGTAGCCAGGACCACAGGCACATGTCCCCATGCCTGGCTTATTTTTGTATTTTTTTGTAGAGATGGAGTTTTGCAATGTTGCCCAGGCTGGACTCGAACTCCTGCACTTAAGCAGTCCAGCTGCCTCAGCCTCCCAAAGTACTGAGATCACAGGCATGAGCCACCGTGCCTGGCCAAGTATCTTTCTGTTTTCAAAATTGAGGACCCAGAGCCAGTTAATCACATCTCTATTGGAACATGTTGCTTACAGTACATTAAGAAAAGTCATCCAGAACTTGGAAAGGGGCTGGACAGACAGCCCTTTGAGGTTGTCTGATGAGCTCCTGGGGTCTTTAACCATCTGGAGGGATGTACCGTGTCAGACTCTGTTGTCGACGGGCTGAAGCCTGGGTTTCGTGAGGTCACGTGTCGGCTTGTAAGACTTTCTCTGGCAGAGATGTGAGTGATTTCTGCTCACTGAGAGGCTCATCTCGGGGACTTCATGGCCCTGAGGGACAGCAGCCTTTTTGAGCTGATTGAGCAATCTCGCGCTACCCTTATTTTCTGAAACACCTGTGAGTGACTTCTCACACGGTCTTTGAAAGCGGCTTCATGCCCACGCTTCTTGTTAATGATTGAATGCTTTTTTTGACCCCTCGTCCCCTTTCTCTGGGGTGTTCCAGTCTCTGTTCTCACGCATTCTGCTTCTATGGGAATTTCTAAAGCTGCTGAGTGTAGAAAACACCGAGGAGGCTGTGCTCCCACCCTGTGAGCCTTCCAGGCATCGTCCTCTCCCCTCAGCGGGGTGACGTCCATGGCACACCGAGGAGGCTGTGCTCCTGTCCCCCGTGAGCCTTCCAGGTGTGGTCCTCTCCCCTCCAGGGGGACAGGCGGAACCTTTCAAACCCTTCTTAAACGTGTTTTCATGTCTTTGTTTTCACAAATTTCTTTGCATCTTCTCCCTTATCCAGAAGTGAGGGTGAACGCTGAGTTATTCACAGGAGTCAAGAAACCACACACAGCCCAAAGTGACATTTGTTTCGCCGAAATGATTTGTGTGTGTTCACCTTAAAATGCAGCTCAGGAAAACAGGTGTGTTTTGAGGAGTGACTTTACCCGGGTAAAAATGTGACAGTTAAATTTCATCCAGTCTATGTGGGTGTCTACAACCCCCTTCAGTAGTTGTGTGTGAGTTTATGTGACTTGGGGTTATTCTTGAAGCAAGAAAATCTGTCGCTGAGGACCTCAGAGGGTGTGCTGGGATTGTGTGGGGCAGACATCGGGGGCTTCAGTGTGTGGCTTCCTTGAAGAGGTTCAAATGAAGGCTGAGCGTCCCTACTCCAAAATGTTCCAAAACCTGAAACTTTCCGCACTTCCTCATGACACCCGAAGGAAATGCTCTTTGGAGCACTTTGGATTTCAGGCTGGGGATGCTCAACCAAAAAGTGAAATACTGCAAGACCCTTCTGGCCCCAGGAGGTTGGATAAGGACATGTGGCCTATGCCAGGTGTCCCTGGAGTGTGAGGCAGCCTGGGCTCGCTGGACTGGTTTTTGTGGGAGCCACAGAAGGGAAGAAGGTCAAAGTGGCCATGCCTGGCTCCTGAGAAGGGCGGACCAGAGGAAGGCAGGCGCGGAGGGCAGCAGCCAAGTCACCAGCGTCCGTGGCTCCTGTCCCTGCTGGAGTTGAGAGCCTCCTCTAGTTGTGGCCTCTGCCCTGTCAGCAGCCACTGAGGCCTGGAGGAAGCTGGGGGCTGAGGGAGGAGGAAGGATAGGCCTGCTTCTGGAGAGGGCTGGTGTTGGCCTGTGCTAGCCTCGTGTGGTACTCCTGTGTCCAGGGTGCACGGCCGTGCCTCGTGGCATAGCGGTTCCCAGGTTGCACAGCGCTCTTGTCTGTGCACCCCAGCACTGGCTTTGTCTCCAGCCCTTGGAGGCAAGTTGCCTTTTTTTTTCACCCAGTGAAAAGAGGTAGAAAATCTTACAGAAATGCATTTGCTGGAATGTCTATTTTCCGATAAGACATGGTACGCTTAGGCTAAATCTGAAAGTATCTCCTAGTGAGTCTCATGTGTAGAGTAAGGACAGTTCATGCATCTCTTAAAGCAGGTACATCTAGCAACACAGAGCATCCCGGTGCTAGGATAGAGTTTTCCACTAACTCTGGGAATGGAATCTGTAGAGCCTCGGGTGCTTGCACTGTGAGGTTAGCGAGGGTGCCCCCACAGGCCCTGCCTGTGCTGCGTCCCTTCTGCTAGAGCGTCTGCCTGGGCCTGCGTGGGTCGCCTGAGCGTTGCTTTTTCACATGAGCCTTTTTATCGAATACTAGGATAAACTGGACCTCACATACTTTGTGGGGAGAGAGAAAAGTATATCTGGGACCTTTTTAATTACATGTTGGAAAACAGATTTGGGCAAAATATTTCTGCATATGCGTGCTCGGTGGGCGTGGGGCACCCTGAGGCACATTCGCACATTTTGATTTAACCTTGGATCAATGGCAACAAAACTGTAGAAATTGGCTATGACTGACTTTCTAAAATCTAGAAATAAACATACAATTGGAATAATAATCTATATTGGACTTCTTTGCAAAACCTCATTTGAGCTATCATTTTTGCTTGGTATATTAACAATTTCATTTTTTATTTAATGTGGCATAGAACGAATGGAACAAATATTGAAACTCAAATTTAAAAATGAGCAATTACCATTTTGTTTTCATATCAACATATTGCTTCAAGTTTCTTCTCATTAATAGTTATACTTTCTCTGAAAGTGGCATAATTGTTACAGAATTAAGAAAAAGGTTGGGCACACTTGCTTATGCCTGTAATTGCAGCACTTTGGGAGGCCAAGGCAGGAGGATCACTTGAGGCCAAGGAGTTCAAGACCAGCCTGGACAACACAGCAAGACCCCATCTCTATAACAGAAAAATTAGCTGAGTGTGGTGGTGCGTGCCTGTGGTTCCTGCTACTCTGGAGGCTGCGGTGGGGAGATCACTTAAGGCTACAGTGAGCTGCGATTGCTCCACTGTACTCCAGTCTTGGCGACAGAGCCAAGACCCTGTTTCAGAAAGGAAAAGAAAGAAAAAAATCCGGAAATTTCATTTTCTTTTTTACTCATTCCAAAAGAGAAATTGGTTTTTTCTAAGAATGTAAAGGGTAACTGATAAGATTCTTTCCTTGCATTGTTTCTCCTTTTCAAATATTTACAGTATTCTGTCCACATCATCTCTCGTCATCTCGTTACAAAGCAGCAGGTGTCTTCGAGGTTAGTGGTGTTTCTCTGTGTCGCACCTTGGAGAAGAGCCAACATGAAACTTCTTACCACGATCATGTGCATTGTAGTCCCAATTAAAATCCTCTCCAGAGATGCCTGTGCTGCTCATCATAGCAGAACTTGGGTTGTGCTAAAATGTGCATTCAGCTAATGGTTTTAAGTTCATATCTGAGATGATGCTGTATAATTCATTAAGCATATGGGATCAGTAATAATTGAAGATAATTCTGGCTGATGTCATTTAGAGGATATTTTTCACTTCAAGTTAAAACTTCCTTCGTGATAGTCGTTTTTGGGATTCATTTAAATATGTGCTTTATTTCATAGCTCAAGTTTTCATTAGTCATTTCATAACATAGGATTTTGAAAGCAGATTTGATAAAATCTAATAAAATGTTTGCTTATGACGTCCCAAGGAACAGCACTCAGAATTGCGAGTAACTGTGGTACATTTTAAGGCTGATGATATAAGTCACTCGAACGGTCAGGGCTTCTTTGTGAGGCAGATAGGGTTTTGAACCCTGACCTCCTGATACGCCAGCCCTGACCCTGGTCTTCTCTCCTCTCCACTGGGAGATGAAGGTGCCAGCGTCCACCTCACAGGCCATCCTGAGAACCCGAGACTAAGGGCTGTGTTCCTCTTGCAGGTGGCGCAGACGTGGGAGTTTGATGATATACACACTGCAAGCTGCCAGTGTCGGGGTAATCCAGTTTTAGTCAAAAGGTGGGATTTGCTTTGCTCCCCTGTGGACCAGGTGCGGTGCTGCTGTCGCAGCAGGTATGTGGATCCTTTTGGGTGGTCCTCAGGTGGACAAGGAGTCACCGATTTGGATTCCCAGGGTTAGATGTGAGGGGACCATGGACCTCATGTGTTCAGAGGGGAGAAGTAAAAAGCTTCCCTTGTAATTCCAGGACTGTCTATCCCAGGAATGCCAAACCACTGGCTTTCACCTGACGCTGTCGCAGGTGACACTGCATGGAAATGAGGACTCATGTTCCGCATACCTGAGCCACTACCTGTCTCCCTCCAGGGCCGTGGCTGAGCCCTCCTGATTTCACTGGGTGGCCAGCCTGGGGATCTGTAAGCCCAGTGACGTCTGCGGTCTCGGCCCCCCTCCCCGTGGGGGACAGGAGGTGGCTTCAGGAGGCTGGTGATGAATGCCTGAATGAAGCCGACTTGTGACTGCAGTTCTGTCTAAGGGCTTCCCCGGGTGTTAGATGTCACTAAATGACACCTGGGTGTGGATCTCATGTGATGAGAGAAACAGTGGGAGACACCAAAGCTTGTGGAGTTTCTGCAGGTTCTGGACTGGGGTGTGTGTGCACCTGTGTACTTAGTGAGGGGTGTGATGTCTGGCGTGAGTGTGCACGTATGTCATGTTTGTGCATGTGTGGTGAGTGTATTTAGCAGGTATGGAGTGAGCATGTTCATGCGTGTCGTGTATATTTGAGGGTGTGTGGAGTGTACACATTTGGTGAGTGTATTTGAGGGTGTGTATGAGTGCGTACATGTGTTTGCGTGTATAGTATTGGGTGAAGGGGTGGCGTGTGTGGAGAAAGCATGAACACGTGTGTGCTGTGTGTGGTTACTACCTGGTCCTCCCTGAGCCTGCTCCTGGGCCCTGCTGTCCTGGCAGCTTTACAGTGTGGTGTGTCTTTGATTCTGGAAAATTCTGGAACCAGATTGAAGCTGTGATCACAAACTTGCAGCCCTAGAGGACGCTGGCCCGTGGAGCTGGCACAAGGGTTTTGGTGCTGGCCTCTTCCTGGGCTCTGTCCACAGCAGAGTGTGTCCAGTGATTCTGAGCTGTGCGGGTCTGTGGGTCCCCCGCCTCGAGTCGGCCCTCGGTTCTGTCCCGCCTCTGTTTTTCTTGCTGAGGGGCTCCGGGAAGTGGTGCCTGGGATGACATTTTCATCCTGGGGTTGCTTCGCCAGCTGCCCAGGCGCTGGCTGCCTGAGCCCTGCTGCCATCCTGGGTGGACAGGGCTGGTGCAGGGGATGTCCCTGAGCACCTGCGGGAAGGCAGGTTTAGGAAGTGCCGGAAGTAAGTGGTTTCCTCCCAGACTTGTGATCTTCTGGAAAGTTCTGGGTCTCTTATTTTTCCCTAAGGGAAATTAGAAACTGAGTTTCTCTTTAGGGGAATGCCTTTTGCAGCACGTGTGTTTTAAATATTCTCCAAGTGTTGAATACTGGGGGCCCTGTGTCTTTGGGAACATCTGCGTTCTGAGCGAATTCAGTAGGGAATGGAGAGAGGCCTCCTGTCAGCTTGGCCTCTGTTTCCAGCTTGTGAGGGTGACGGCTGCTGGTGTCCCAGGGAGAGTAAAACACTGGGTGGTGTGGGATGGGAGCGTTTGCTCTGACAAGGTCAGTGGGAAAGCGTCTAAACGTCGCTGTTCTCCGGTCTCCTCAGGGTCGAGCTTGTTTTGTGGTGTTGAGGGAAAGCTACCCTTGTTCCTGTTCCTCATCTGAATGGTGTCCAGGGCTCGTTCCACTGGAGAGGTGATGCGCGTGAGTTGGGGTTAGGTCACAGGCTCTGAGGTTATTTGGAATCTTTCAACTGATTTCCTAAAAACAGGTGCTTGGTAAAGATGTTCCTGATTAGCTAAAACATTTCAACAGGACGTGAGAGCTGGTGGTTGTTTAAAGAGTATCACAATTTTCCTGTTACTTTTTAAATGCCTATTGAATAGGGGAGGATTCACATACTTTTCTTTTCCTGTCTGCATACTTGATATTTTGTTTTTTGTTTTTTAGTTATGTGGGTGTGCAGTGAACAGGATTTAG
>NW_022680981.1:0-53779 GCF_009764315.1 Trachypithecus francoisi | reverse complement strand
ACTGGAATGGAATGGAATGGAATGGAATGGAATGGAATATGGATCGGAATGAAATGGAACGAAATTGAATGGAATGGAACGGAATTGAAAATAAAATGGAATGGAATAAGGAATGGAATGGAATGGAATGGGATATGGAATGGAATGCAATAAGGAATGGAATGGAATAGAATAGAATGAATGGAATCGAATGGAATGGAATATGAAATGGAATGTAATGGAATATTGAATGGAAAAGAATGAAATGGAATGGAATATGGATTGGAATGGAAGGAATATGGAATGAAATGGAATATTCAATGGAATGGAATATGGAATGGAATGCAATGGAATGCAATGGCAATGGATGGAATGGAATATGGAATAGAATAGAATGTAATGGAACCGAATGGAATGGGACAGAACGAATATGGAAAGAGTGGAATGGAATGCAACATGGAACGGAATAGAATATGGAATGGAATAGAATATGGAATGGAAAGGTATTGGAATGGAATGGAATGGAAGCATATGGAATGGAGTGGAATATGGAATGGAATGAAATGGAAAGGAATATGGAATGGAATGGATAGAATATCAAATGAAATATAATGTAATATGGAATGGAATGTCTCATGGAATGGAATGGAATATGGAACAGAGTGGAATGGAATGGAGTGGAATGAAATATAGAGTGGAATGGATGGATGGAATGGAATGAAATGGAATAGATATATAGAATGGAATGAAATATTGCATGGAATGAAAGAGAACGGAAGGGAACGTAACGGATTGAAAAGGTATATGAAATGGAATGGAAGGTACGGAATGGAATCGAATGCAATGGAGTATGGTATGGGATGGATATGGAATGCAATGGAATTGAATGCAATGGAATATGAAATGGAATGAAATCCGGAATGGAATGGAATGGAATGGAATGGAAGCGAATGGAATATGGAATGGAATGGAGTATTGAGTGGAATGGAATAAGGAAAGGAATGGAATGGAATATGGAATGGAATGGAATTTAGTGGAATGGAAGGGATATGAATGAAATGTATATAATGTAATATAATGGAATGGAAAGGAATTCAATGAAATATGGAGTGGAATGGAATATGGAATGGAATGGAATGGAATATGGAATGGAATGGACTATGGGATGGAATGGAATATGGAATGGAATGGAATGGAGAACTGAAAGGAATGGATATATAATGGGATTGTACACGGAATGGAATATGGAATGGAATGGAATGGAATGGAAGGAATGCAATGGAATGGAATCGAATGGAATACCAAATAGAATGGAATATGGAAAGGGATGGAATATGGGATGGAATGTAGAATGGAATGGAATATGGAATGGAATGGAAGGAATGGAAAGAAACGGAATATGAAATGAAATGGAAGGGAACAGGATGGAATGGAATCGAATAAAATGGAATGAAATGGAAAGGTATATGGAATGAAATGGAATATGGAATGGAATGGAATGGAATGGAATGGAATGGAATGGAATGGAAAGGAGTGAAATAAGGAATGGAATGGAATGGAATGAAATATAGAATGGAATTCAATGTAATGCATTACGTGGATGGAATGGAAAGGAATATGGAGTGGAATGGAATATGGAATTCAGTGGAAAGGAATGGAACACAACGAAATGTAATGGAACGGAATATGGAATGGCATGGAATGAAATATGGAATGGAATGGAATATCCAATGGAATGAAAGATGGAATGGAAAGGAACATGGATGGAATGGAGAGGAATGAGATATAAAATGCAATGGAATTGGATGGAATGGAATGGAATGGAATATGGAAAGTAATGGAAAAGAATACAGAATGGAATGGAATATGGAATAGAATGGATTATGTAATGCAATGGAATGGAATATGGAATGGAATGTAATTGATTATGTAAGCAATGGAATGGAATATGGAATGGAATGGAATACGGAATGAATATAATAAAAGGGAATGGATGAATATAGATTGGAATGGAATGGAATGCAATGGAATGGAATATGGAATGGACTATGAAGTGGAATGGAATGCAATGGAATAGAATGGAATGGAATGAAATGGAATATGGAATGGATTGGAACATGGAACGAAATGGAATGGAAGGGAATCGAATATGGAATGGAATAGAATGGATGGAATATGAAAAGGAATGGAATATGGAACGGAATGGGATGGAATCGAATATGCAACGGAATGGAATGGAATGGAATGGAAATTGGAATGGAAGAGAATATGGAAGAGAATGGAAGGGAACTGAATGTAATGGATAATGGAATGCAATGGAATATGGAATGGAATTCAATATGGAATGTAATGGAATATGGAATGAAATGCAACGGAATGGTATATGGAATGGAATGGAAGGGAATATGAAATGGAATGGAATGGAATGCAATGGAATATGGAGTGGAATGGAATGGAATATCGATTGGAATGGAATGTGTAATGCAATGCAATGGAAAGGTATGGAATGGAACTGAATGGAATGGAATAAGAAATGGAATGAAATGGAATGGAATGTAAAAAGGTAATGGAATATAAAATGGAATGGAATATGGAATGGAATGGAATGGAATGGAATAGAATATGGAATGCAATGAAATAAAATGAAATGGATTATTGAATGGAATGAAATGGAATATGGAATGGAATGGAATGGAACGAAATGGAATGGAATGCAATGCAATGGAATATGGAATGGAATGGAATGGAATAGGAATGGAATGAAATCTGGAATCGAATGGAATATGGAATGGAATGGAATGGAATGCATTGGAATGCAATGCAATGGAATGGAATATGGAAAGGAATGGAAACGAATGGGTTGTAATATGGAATCGAATATAGAATGGAATGGAATATGGAATGGAATGGAACAGAACAGAACGGAATATGAAATGGAATAGAAGGAACGGAATGGAATGGAACAGAACAGAAGGAATATGAAATGGAATAGAAGGAACGGAATGGAATGGAATGAAATGGAATATGGAATAGAGTGGAATATGAAATGGAACGGAATGGAATGGAACAGAATGGAATGGAATGGAAAGGAACATGGAATGCAATCTAGAATGAAATGGATATGGAATGGAATGGAATGGAATGGAATATGGATTGGAATGGAATATGGATAGAATAGAAAGTAACTGAACAGAACGGAATGGAACAGAACGGAATATGGAAAGGAATGGAATGTAATGCAATATGGAATGGAATGAATATGGAATGGAAAGGAATATGGAATGGAAAGGAATATGGAATGGAAAGGAATGGGATGGAATGCAATATGGAATGGAAAGGAATGTGGAATGGAATGAGATGGAAAGAATATGCTGTGGAATGCAATAGAATATCAAATGAAATGAAATGTAATATGGAATGGAAAGTGATATCGAATTGAATGGAATATGAAACAGAGTGGAATGGAATGGAGTGGAATGGAATATGCATGGAATGGAATGGAATGGAATATGCAATGGAATGGAATGGAATGGAATGCAATGGAATGAAATGGAATGGAATATGGAATGGAATGAAATATTGCATGAAATGACATAGATCGGAAGGGAACATAGTGGAATCAAACGGTATATGAAATGGAATGGAAGGGGACGGATTGGAATGGAATGCAATGGAATATGTTATGGGATGGAATATGGAATGCAATGGAATTGAAGGCAATGGAATATGAAATGGAATGAAATACGGAATGAAATGGAACACAATGGAAGGGAATGGAATATGGAATGTAATGGATTATTTAATGGAATGGAATATGGAAAGGAATGGAATGGAATATGGAATGGAATGGAACGGAATGGAATGGGATATGGAATGAAATGTAATGTAATGTAACATAATGTAATGGAATGGAATTCAATGAAATATGGAATGGAATGGTAAGGAATATGGAATGGAATGGAATATGGTATGGAATGGAATGGAATATGGACTGGGATGGAATGGAATATGTAATGGAATGGAATGGAGAACTGATAGGAATGGAATATGTAATGGGAATGTACGTGGAACGGAATGGAATGCAATATGGAATGGAATGGAATGCAGTGGAATGGAATGGAATACGGAATGGAATGGAATGTGGAAAGGGATGCAATATGGAATGGAAAGTAGAATGGAATGGAATATGTAATGGAATGGAAGGAACAGAAAGGAACGTAATATGAAATGAAATGGAAGGGTACAGAATGAAATGGAATCAAATAAAATGGAATGAAATGGAATGGTATATGGAATGAAATGGAATATGGAATGGAATGGAATATGGAATGGAATGGAATAGAAAGGAATGAAGTAAGGAATGGAATGGAAGGAATGGAATGGAATGGAATATGGAATGGAATTTAATGTAATGGAATTGAATGGAATGGAATAGATTTGAATATGGAATGGAGTATGGAATGGAATGGAATGAAATGAAATATGGAGTGGAATGCAATGGTATATAGAATGGAATGGAATATGGAATGCAATGGAATCGAAAGGAATGGAATGGAATTGAATAGAATGAAATATGAAATGGAATGAAATGAAATGGAATGTAAAAGGTAATGGAATATGAAATGGAATGGAGTATGGAATGGAGTGGAATGGAATGAAATGGAATGGAATGCAATGCAATGGAATATGGAATGGAAAATGGAATGGAATGGAATGGAAGAGAATGGAATGGAATTGAATAGAATATGGAATGGAGTGAAATATGGACTGGTATGGAATATGGAATGGAATGGAATGGAATGCTTGGAATGCAGTGGAATGGAATGCAATGGAATGGAACTGCACGGAAGGGAACAGAACGGAGTGGAACGGAATATGAAATGGAATAGAAGGGTACAGAATGGAATGGAATGAAATGGAATATGGAAGAGAGTGGAATATGGAATGGAATGCAATGGAACGGAACGTAATGGAAGGAATGGAATGGGTTTGGAATGGAATGGAATGGAAGGAATGGAATGAATGAAATATGTAATAGAATGTAATGTAATCGAATGGAATGGAATATGGAATGGATTGGAACGGAATGGAATGCAATATGAAATTGAAGGAGAACGGAATGGAATGAAATGCAATGGAATATGGAATGGAATGGAATATGATATGGAATGGAATGAAATGCAATGGAATATGGAAAGAATTGGAATATGGAATGGAGTGTAATGAATATATAATGCAATGGAATATGGAATGGAATGGAATGGAAGGTGGAATGGATTACAATGGAATATGAATGGAATGAAATATGGAGTGGAATCGAATGGAATGGAATATGGAATGGAATGGAATGCAATGGAATGAAATATGGATTGGAATGGAATATGGAACGGAATGAAATGTGTCGAAATTGAATGGAATGGATTGAAATGAAATATGGAATGGAATGGAATACAGAATGGAATGGAATGAAATGGAATGGAATATAGAATGGAATGGAATATGGAATGGAATGGAATGGAATGGAATAGAATGGAATACAGTGGAATGGAATGGAAGGAATGGAACAAAATGCAATGGAATAAGGAATGGAATGCAATGGAATAATGGAATGGAATGGAATATGGAATGGAATGGAATGGAATGGATGGAATGGAATGGAATGGAATGGAATACTGAATGGAATGGAATGGAATGCAATGCAGTGGATGGAATGGAATGGAGTGGAATATGGAATGAAATGGAATATGGAATTTACTGGAATGGAACGGAACGGAACGGATGGAACGGAACGTATTATGTAATGGAATGGAATGGAATGAAGTGAAACATGGAATGGAATGCAATATGGAATGGAATGGAACATGGAGTGGAATGGAATGGAATGGTATATGGATTGGAATGGAATGGAATGGAATGGAATGGAATGGAATATGGAATATAATGGAATATGGAGTTGAATGAAATGGAATGAACAGAATATGGAATATAATGAAATGGAATGGAATGGAGTGGAATATGGAATGGAATAGGAATGGAAAGGAATATGGAATGGGATGGACTGGAATGAATGTAATGGAATGGTATATAAAATCGAATGGGAACGAAAATGAAAAGAATGGAATCGAAAATGGAATGGAATGGAGTATGGAATGGATTGGAATGGAATGGAATGGGATATGGAATAATTGAATTGAAAATCCAATAAAAAACAGAAAGATGCACCCGAAGAAACTGCTCTCTGACGTCTCCATTTTTACACAGTGTTAAAGCTTACTCTACGTTTCCCAGTTTGAAATTCGGTCTTAGAGGGTTCTGAGAATGGATAGTAAGTGGCAACTGGAGGCCTGTGTTGAGCACAGAAATGTCTTCCATCGAATTTTTGAGAGAAGCTTTCTGTGTAAATTTTTGAAGTTTGTGCTCATCTCAGAGAGTTAAATCATTCTTTGGATTGAGTCGTTTGAAATCACTGTTCTGGGGAATCTGCGAAAGACCATTGGAATAACGCCTTGGAATATCCTGAAAAATAAATAACCTCAGAGAGGAACCAGAGGGAAGCCTTCTGTGAAACTGCTCTGTGTCATGTGAATTTCGCTCACACAGTTAAACTTCTCTTTTCATTGAGCAGGATCATAACACTGTGTTTGTATAGTCTGCGAAGGGATATTCAGGAGCACTTTGAGGCTTATGGTGAGAAAGTAAAGTCTTCACATGGAAACTGGAGAGAAGTTTTCCGAGGAGCTGCTTCGTGACGTGTGCATTCCACTCACAGAATTCCACTCACAGAATGACGTGTGCATTCCACTCACAGAATGACGTGTGCATTCCACTCACCTTTCTTCTCCTAGAGGATTCCAGAATCCCTTCTGGATAAAAAGCTACAAGAGACATTCGGGAGTATAGGGATGGCTGTGCTGAAAAAGGAAAATCCTCAGACAAAAATTGAAAGATTTCTGTGAAACTGCTTTGTGTTAGATATATTTATTCATCTCGCATAGTTAAAACTTTTTTATATTATGCAGTTTGGAACTCTGTCATGCACGGTTCTGTGGAGGGACACTCGGGAGCACATTCAGGCCTACGGTGCAAGAGGAGATATCTTCAGATACAAAGTGGTGAGAAGGTTTCTGAGAAACGACTTTGTGATGTATTCATTCCACTCAGGGAGTTATACCTCTTTTTCACAAGGCAGGATTTGAACACTGTTCCTGTGAAACCAAAAAAGTGATATTTCAGAGTGCATTGAGGACTATGGCGAATAGTGAAATATACTGAAATAAAATCGAGGAAGAAGCGTTCCAAGCATCTGCTCTCAGATATGTGCATTCACTTCACAGAGGTAATGCTTTCTCTATGTTGCGCAGTTTCGAAACTCTGTCTTTGAAGGATGTGGGAAGAAATATTTAGTGACACCCTGAGGCTTGTGGTGTGCAAGGAAACATCTTCTGATGAAACCTGTAGAGAAACTTCTGAGCAACTGCTTTGCGATTGTGTATTTCTCTCATAGAGTAAAACAATTCTTTCGATGAACAGCTTGAAATCACTGGTTTGTGGAATCTGATTGAGGACATTTCGGAACGATCCTTAGAACATGGAGAAAGAAATATCCTCTGGTAAAATCCAGAAGAAAGCTTTCTGTGAAACAGTCGACTTAATGACTCTCATTCAGTTAATCCCCTCTTTTCATTGAGCAGTTTTCTAACCCTGTGTGTGCTTAGCTTGTGACGGGATATTTGGGAGCACTTTGAGTCTCCCAAATGTGGAGAGGAAATCTGTGGAAAAGGTGGAAAAGGAAATCTGTCAGACCAAAACTGGAGAGAAGCTTTCTGAAGAACTGCCTTGTGACGTGTGCATCCCACTCACAACGTTATACCTCTCTCTCATACAGCGTCAGGGAAACCCTTTTGGAGAAAAAGGTACCAAATGATATTCGGGAGCATGTTGGTGCCGACGGTGAAAAGGAAAATAGCCTCAGACTACCACGGGAAAAAGCTTTGTAGGAAACTACTCCGTGTTATGTGTAACCATCTCACATATATAATGCCTTCTTTACATACGCAGCTTGGAAACTGTCATGGACGGATCTACAAAGGGACCTTCGGGAGCACTTTGAGGACTATGGTGAAAACGAAATATATTCAGATCAGAACAGAAAGAATCTTTCTGTGAATCTGATTTTGCTATGTTTATTCATCTCTCATAGATGTAGCTTTCTTGACATTACACAGCTTGGAAACTCCCTCGTGGATGGATCCCTGAAGGGTTATTTGGGATCACATTCCGGTCTATAGTGAAATAGGAAATATAGTCAGATCAAAACGAGAGAGAAGGTTTCTGACAACTGATGGTAACGTGTGCATTCCACTCAGGGATTTGTAACTTTCTTCTCATAAGGCACAATTTGAACACTGTTCTTGTAAAACCAAAAGAGTGATATTCGGAGAACGTTGAAGACTATTGCAAAATTGAAATGTCCAATAAAAAACAGAAAGAAGCACTTAAAGAAACTGCTCCTGACATGTCCATTTTTACACAGGGTTAAAGCTAACCTTCATTGTCCAGGTTGAAAGTCATTAATGAGGGTTCTGCGAAGGAATAGTAAGTGGCAACCGGAGGCCTGTTTCGAGGAAGGAAATGTCTTCCATCGAATATTTGACAGAAGCTTTCTGCGCAACTCTTTTTTGAAGTGGTGCTCATCTCATAGAGTAAGTCATTCTTTGGATTGAGTAGTTTGAAATCTCTAATTCTGTGGAATTTGAGAAAGGACATTTGGAAACGCTCTTTAGAATATTCTGAAAAAGAAATATCCTCAGAGAGAAAGCAGAAAAAAGCTTCTGTGAAACTGCCCTGTGTCACGTGAATTACACTCACAGAGTTAAGCTTCTCTTTTCACTGAGAAGTATCATAACTCTGTTTTTGTTTAGACTGAGAAGGGATATTCAGGAGCACTTTGAGGCTTACGGTGAAAAAGAAAACGTCTTCAGATAGAAACTGGAGAGAAGTCCTGAGGAGCTGCTTTGTGACGTGTGCATTCCACTCACAGAATGACGTGTGCATTCCACTCACCTTTCTTCTCCGAGAGGATTCTGGAATCCCTTTTGGAGAAAAAGCTACCAAGAGATATTTGGGAGTACAGGGAGGCTATGGTGAAAAAGGAAATATCCTCATTCAAAAACTGGAAAGAGGATTTCTGTGAAACTGCTTTGTGTTAGATATATTTATTGATCTCACATAGTTTAAACATTTCTTATATTATGCAGTTTGGAAACTCCATCATGCACGGATCCATGAAGGGACATACGGGAGCACATGCAGGCCTATGGTGAAAGAGGAGATATCTTCAGATAAAAAGTGGAGAGAAGCTTTCTGAGAAACGACTTTGTGATGTATGCATTCCAGTCAGGGAGTTATACCTCTTTTCTCACAAGGCAGTGTTTGAAAACTATTCCTGTGAAACCGAAAATGTGATATTTCGGAGTGCATTGACTATGGCGAATAGTGAAATATACTGAAATAAAATCGAGGAAGAATCATTCCAAGGATCTGCTCTCTGATATGTGCATTCACTTCACAGAGTTAACGCTTACTCTATGTTGCCCAGTTTTGAAACTCTGTCTTTGAAGAATCTGTGAAGGCATAATTAGTGATGCCTGGAGGCTTGTGGTGAGCAAGTAAACGTCTTCCGATGAAACCTGCAGAGAAACTTTCTGAGCAACTGCTTTGCGATGTGTGTATTCGACTCATAGAATTAAACCATTGTTTGGATTGAAGAGCTTGAAATCACTGTATTTTTGGAATCTGAGAAAGGATATTTGGGAACAATCTGTAGAACATGGAGAAAGTAAGATCCTCAGGTAAAATCCAGAAGGAAGCTTTCTGTGAAACTGCTCTGTGTTGTCTTAATGGCTCTCACTCAGTTAAGGCCCCCTTTTCATTGAGAAGTTTTCTAACCCTGTGTATGCTTAGAGTGTGAGAGGATATTCGGGAGCACTTTGTGGCTTATGATGAAAAAGGAAATATGTTCAGACCAAAACTGGAGAGAAGCTCTCTGAGGAACTGCCTTGTGACGTGTGCATTCCACTCACAGTGTTATACCTCTCTTCTCATACAGCATTGGGGAAACCATTCTGGAGAAACAGGTACCAAGTGATATTCGGGAGCATGTTGATGCCGATGGTGAAAAGGGAAATAGCCTCCGAGAAAAGGTGGAAAGAAGCTTTCTAGGAAACTACTCTTTCATATGTGTAATCATCTTGCATAGATAAAGCTTTCTTTACTTTACGCAACTTGGAAACTGTCATGGACGGATCCAGGAAGGGACCTTCAGGAGCACATTCAGGACTATGGTGAAAAAGGAAATCTCTTCAGTTTAAAACTGGAAAGAAGGATTCTGTGTTTCTGCCTTTTGCCATGTTTATTCATCTCACAGAGATGAAGCTTTCTTTACATTATGCAGCTTAGAAACTCCCTCTCGGATGGATCCACAAAGGTATATTTGGGATCACATTCGGGCCTAAGGTGAAATAGGAAATATAGTCAGATAAAAACTGGAAAGAAGCGTTCTGAGAAACTGCTTGGTGATGTGTGCATTCCACTCAGGGAATTGCAACTTCCTTCTCATAAGCCACCATTTGAATACTGTTCCTGGAAAAGCAAAAGAGAGATATTCAGAGCACATTGAAGACTATGGCAAAAAGTGAAATGTCGTCCAATAAAAAACAGAAAGAAGCATTCAAAGAAAGTGCTCTCTGACATGTCCATTCTTTCACAGGGTTAAAACTTACTCTACATTTCCCAGCTTGAAAGTTGGTCTTTGAGGGTTCTGCGAAGGGATAGTAAGTGGTAACCGGAGGCCTGTGCCGAGCAAGGAAATGTCTTCCATCGAATATTTGGGATAAGCTTTCTGCGCAACACTTTTGTGAAGTTTGTACTCATCTCATAGAGTTAAATCATTCTTTGGATTGAGTAGTTTGAAATCACTGTTTCTGTAGAATCTGAGAAAGGACATTGGGAAACGCTTTTTAGAATATGCTGAAAAAGAATTAACCTCAGAGAGAAAGCAGAAGGAAGCTTTCTGTGAAACTGCTCTGTGTCACGTGAATTCTGCTCACACAGTTAAACTACTCTTTTCATTGAGCAGTATCATAACACTGTTTTTGTTTAGTCTGTGAAGGGATATTCAGGAGTGCTTTGAGGCTTATGATGAGAAAGGAAATGTCTTCAGATAGAAACTGTAGAGAAGCTTTCTGAAGAGCCGCTTTGTGACGTGTGCATGCGACTCACAGAATTCCACTCACAGAATGATGTGTGCATTCCACTCACCTTTCTTCTCCTAGAGGATTCCAGAATCCCTTTTGGAGAAAAAGCTACCAAGAGACATTCAGTAGTATAGGGATAGCTATGGTGGAAAAGAAAATATCCTCAGACAAAAATTGGAAAGAAGATTTCTGTGAAACTGCTTTGTGTTAGATATATTTATTCATCTCGCATAGTTAAAACTTTTCTTATATTATGCAGCTTGGAAACTCCGTCATGCATGGATCCGCGAAGGGACATTCAGGAGCACATTCAGGCCTACGGTGAAAGAGGAGATATCTTCAGATAAAAAGTGGAGAGAAGCTTCCTATGAAACGAATTGTGATGTATGCATTCCACAGAGGGAGTTATACCACTTTTCTCACAAGGCAGTGTTTGAACACTGTTCCTGTGAAACCGAAAATGTGATACCTCAGAGTGCATTGAGGACTATGGCGAATAGTGAAATATACTGAAATAAAATCGAGGAAGAAGCGTTCCAAGAACCTGCTGACTGATATGTGCATTCACTTAACAGAGTTAATGCTTCCCAGTTTCGAAACTCTGTCTTTGGAGAATCTGTGATGGGATATTTAGTGACGCTCGGAGGCTTGTGGTGAGCAAGGAAACGTCTTCCGATGAAACCTGCAGAGAAACTTTCTGAACAACTGTTTTGCAATGTGTGTATTCGTCTCATAGAGTTAAACCATTCTTTGGATTGAACAGCTTGAAATCACTGTTTTTGTGGAATCTGAGGAAGGACATTTGGGAACAATCCTTAGAACATGGAGAAAGAAATATCCTCAGGTAACATCCAGAAGGAAGTTTTCTGTGAAACCGCTCTGTGTCATATTAATGACTTTCACTCAGTAAACTCCTCTTTTCCTTGAGCAGTTTTCTAACCCTGTGTATGCTTAGCGTGTGATGGGATACTTGGGAGCACTTTGAGGCTTACGGTGAAAAAGGAAATATATTAAAACCAAAACTGGAGAGAAGCTTTCCAAGGAACTGCCTTGTGACGTGTGCATTCCACTCACAGTGTTATACCTATCTTCACATACAGCGTCGGGGAAACCCTTTTGGAGAAACAAGTTCCAAGTGATATTCGGGAGCATGTTGATGCTGATGGTGAAAAGGGAAATAGCCTCACACTAAAACTGGAAAAAGCTTTCTAGGAAACTACTCTGTGATATGTGTAATCATCTCACATAGATAACGCTTTCTTTATATTATGCAGCTTGTAAACTTTCATGGACGGATTCAAGAAAGGACCTTCGGGAGCACTTTGTGCACTCTGGTGAAAAACAATATATCTTCAGATAAAAACTGGAAAGAAGCTTTCTCTGAATCTGCTTTTTGCTATGTCTATTCATCTCACATAGATGAAGCTTTCTTTACAATACACAGCTTGGAAACTCCCTCGTGGATGGATCCACGAAGGGATGTTTGGGATCACATTCAGGCCTATAGTGAAATTGGAAATATAATCAGATAAAAACGGGAAAGAAGCTTTCTGTGAAACTATTCAGTGACATGTGCATTCCACTCAGGGAGTTATAACTTTCTCCTCATAAGGCACAATTGGAACACTCATGCTGTAAAACCAAAAGAATTATATTTGGAGCACATTGACTACTATGGCAAAATTGAAGTGTCCAGTAAAAAACAGAAAGAAGCACTCGAAGAAACCGCTCTCTGACATGTCCATTTTTATAGAGCGTTAAAGCTTACTCTACATTTCCCAGTTAGGCGTAAAGCTTACTCTACATTTCCCAGATCGAAAGTCGGTCTTTGAGGGTTCTGCGAAGGGATAGTAAGTGGCAAACGGAGGCCTGTGTCAAGCAAGGAAATGTGTTCCATCGAATATTTGAGAGAAGCTTCCTGGGCAACACTTTTGTGAAGTTTGTGCTCACCTCATAGAGTTAAATCATTCTTTGGATTGAGTAGTTTAAAATCACTATTTCTGTGGAATCTGAGAAAGGACATTTGGAAACGCTTTTTAGAATACCCTGAAAAGAAACAATCTCAGAGAGAAACCAGAAGGAAGCTTTCTGTGAAACTACTCTGTGCACGTGAATTCCGCTCACACAGTTAAGCTTCTCTTTTCATTGAGCAGTATCATAACACTGTTTTTGTTTAGACTGCGAAGGGATATTCAGGAGCCCATTTAGGCTTATGGTGAGAAAGAAAACCTCTTCAGATAGAAACTGGAGAGAAGCTTTCTGAGGAGCTGCTTTGTGACATGTGCATTCAACTCACAAAATTCCACTCACAGAATGACGTGTGCATTCCACTCACCTTTATTCTCCTAGAGGATTCCGGAATCCCTTTTGGAGAAAAAGCTACCAAGAGACATTCAGTAGTATAGGGATAGCTATGGTGGAAAAGAAAATATCCTCAGACAAAAATTGGAAAGAAGATTTCTGTGAAACTGCTTTGTGTTAGATATATTTATTCATCTCGCATAGTTAAAACTTTTCTTATATTATGCAGCTTGGAAACTCCGTCATGCATGGATCCGCGAAGGGACATTCAGGAGCACATTCAGGCCTACGGTGAAAGAGGAGATATCTTCAGATAAAAAGTGGAGAGAAGCTTCCTATGAAACGAATTGTGATGTATGCATTCCACAGAGGGAGTTATACCACTTTTCTCACAAGGCAGTGTTTGAACACTGTTCCTGTGAAACCGAAAATGTGATACCTCAGAGTGCATTGAGGACTATGGCGAATAGTGAAATATACTGAAATAAAATCGAGGAAGAAGCGTTCCAAGAACCTGCTGACTGATATGTGCATTCACTTAACAGAGTTAATGCTTCCCAGTTTCGAAACTCTGTCTTTGGAGAATCTGTGATGGGATATTTAGTGACGCTCGGAGGCTTGTGGTGAGCAAGGAAACGTCTTCCGATGAAACCTGCAGAGAAACTTTCTGAACAACTGTTTTGCAATGTGTGTATTCGTCTCATAGAGTTAAACCATTCTTTGGATTGAACAGCTTGAAATCACTGTTTTTGTGGAATCTGAGGAAGGACATTTGGGAACAATCCTTAGAACATGGAGAAAGAAATATCCTCAGGTAACATCCAGAAGGAAGTTTTCTGTGAAACCGCTCTGTGTCATATTAATGACTTTCACTCAGTAAACTCCTCTTTTCCTTGAGCAGTTTTCTAACCCTGTGTATGCTTAGCGTGTGATGGGATACTTGGGAGCACTTTGAGGCTTACGGTGAAAAAGGAAATATATTAAAACCAAAACTGGAGAGAAGCTTTCCAAGGAACTGCCTTGTGACGTGTGCATTCCACTCACAGTGTTATACCTATCTTCACATACAGCGTCGGGGAAACCCTTTTGGAGAAACAAGTTCCAAGTGATATTCGGGAGCATGTTGATGCTGATGGTGAAAAGGGAAATAGCCTCACACTAAAACTGGAAAAAGCTTTCTAGGAAACTACTCTGTGATATGTGTAATCATCTCACATAGATAACGCTTTCTTTATATTATGCAGCTTGTAAACTTTCATGGACGGATTCAAGAAAGGACCTTCGGGAGCACTTTGTGCACTCTGGTGAAAAACAATATATCTTCAGATAAAAACTGGAAAGAAGCTTTCTCTGAATCTGCTTTTTGC
This sequence comes from Trachypithecus francoisi, assembly GCF_009764315.1. Taxonomy (NCBI): domain Eukaryota; kingdom Metazoa; phylum Chordata; class Mammalia; order Primates; family Cercopithecidae; genus Trachypithecus; species Trachypithecus francoisi. Next base: position 38,877 of record NW_022680981.1, on the reverse strand, counting down.
TATGTCTATTCATCTCACATAGATGAAGCTTTCTTTACAATACACAGCTTGGAAACTCCCTCGTGGATGGATCCACGAAGGGATGTTTGGGATCACATTCAGGCCTATAGTGAAATTGGAAATATAATCAGATAAAAACGGGAAAGAAGCTTTCTGTGAAACTATTCAGTGACATGTGCATTCCACTCAGGGAGTTATAACTTTCTCCTCATAAGGCACAATTGGAACACTCATGCTGTAAAACCAAAAGAATTATATTTGGAGCACATTGACTACTATGGCAAAATTGAAGTGTCCAGTAAAAAACAGAAAGAAGCACTCGAAGAAACCGCTCTCTGACATGTCCATTTTTATAGAGCGTTAAAGCTTACTCTACATTTCCCAGTTAGGCGTAAAGCTTACTCTACATTTCCCAGATCGAAAGTCGGTCTTTGAGGGTTCTGCGAAGGGATAGTAAGTGGCAAACGGAGGCCTGTGTCAAGCAAGGAAATGTGTTCCATCGAATATTTGAGAGAAGCTTCCTGGGCAACACTTTTGTGAAGTTTGTGCTCACCTCATAGAGTTAAATCATTCTTTGGATTGAGTAGTTTAAAATCACTATTTCTGTGGAATCTGAGAAAGGACATTTGGAAACGCTTTTTAGAATACCCTGAAAAGAAACAATCTCAGAGAGAAACCAGAAGGAAGCTTTCTGTGAAACTACTCTGTGCACGTGAATTCCGCTCACACAGTTAAGCTTCTCTTTTCATTGAGCAGTATCATAACACTGTTTTTGTTTAGACTGCGAAGGGATATTCAGGAGCCCATTTAGGCTTATGGTGAGAAAGAAAACCTCTTCAGATAGAAACTGGAGAGAAGCTTTCTGAGGAGCTGCTTTGTGACATGTGCATTCAACTCACAAAATTCCACTCACAGAATGACGTGTGCATTCCACTCACCTTTATTCTCCTAGAGGATTCCGGAATCCCTTTTGGAGAAAAAGCTACCAAGAGACATTCAGGAGTATGGGGATGGCTATGATGAAAAAGGAAATATCCTCAGACAAAAACTGGAAAGAAGATATCTGAAACTGCTTTGTGTTAGATATATTTATTCATCTCACATAGTTAAAACTTTTCTCATATCACTCAGTTTGGAATCTCCGTCATGCACGGATCTGTGAAGGGACAATCGGGAGCACATTCAGGCTTACAGTTACAGAGCAGATATCTTCAGATAAAACGTGAAGGTGAGCTGTCTGAGAAACGAGTTTGTGATGTATGGGTTCTACTCAGGGAATTATGCTTCTTTTCTCACAAGGCAGTGTTTGAACACTGTTGCTGTGAAACCGAAAATGTGATATTTCGGAGCACATTGAGGACTGTGGCGAATAGTGAAATATACCGAAATTAAATCGAGGAAGAAGTGTTCCAAGAATCTGATCTCTGATATACGCATTCACATCACAGAGTTAATGCTTACTCTATGTTGCCAAGTTTCGAAACTCTGTCTTTGAAGAATCTGTGAAGGGATATTTAGTGACGCTCAGAGGCTTCTGGTGAGCAATGAAACGTCTTCCGCTGAAACCTGCAGGGAAAGTTTCTGAGCAACTGCTTTGCGATGTGTGTATTCATCTCATAGAGTTAAACCGTTCTTTGGATTGAACAGCTTGAAATCACTGTTTTTGTGGAATCTGAGGAAGGACATTTGGAACGATCCTTAGAACTTGGAGAAAGAAATATCCTCAGGGAAAATCCAGAAGGAACCTTTCTGTGAAATTGCTCTGTGTCATCTTAATGGCTCTCACTCAGTTAAGCCTCTCTTTTCATTGAGCAGTTTTCAAACCGTGTGTATGCTTAGCATGTAATGGGATATTCAGGAGCACTTTGAGGCTTACAGTGAAAAAGGAAATCTGTTCAGACCAAAACGGGAGAGAAGCATTCCGAGGAACTGCCTTGTGACGTGTGCATTCCACTCACGGTGTTATACCTCTCTTCTCATACAGCATCGGGGAAACCCTTTTGGAGAAACTGGTACCAAGTCATATTCGGGAGCATGTTGGTGCTGATGGTGAAAAGTGAAATAGCCTCAGGCTAAAACCGGAAAAAGCTTTCTGGAAACTCCTCTGTGATATATGTAATCATCACACATAGATATTGCTTTATTTACATGATGCAGCTTGGAAACTATCATGGACGGATCCACGAAGGGTTCTTCGGGAGCACTTTGAGGTCTATGGTGAAAAATGAAGTATCTTCAGAATAGAACCGGAAAGACGCTTTCTGTGAAACTGTTTTTGCCATGTTTATTCATCTCACATACGTGAAGCTTTCTTTACATTACACAGCTTGGAAACTCCCTCGTGGATGAATCTGTGAAGGGATATTTGAGATCACATTCAGGCCTATAGTGAAATAGGGAATATAGTCAGATCAAAATGGGAGAGAAGCTTTCTGAGAAACTGCTTGGTGACAGGTGCATTCCACTCAGGGAATTATAACTTTCTTCTCATATGTCAGTTTGAACACTGATCTTGTAAAACCAAAAGAGTGATATTAGGAACACATTGAAGACTATGGCAAAATTGAAATGTTCAATAAAAAACAGAAAGAAGCACTCGAAGAAACTGCTCCCTGACACGCCCATTTTTACACAGGGTGAAAGCTTATTCTACATTTCCCAGTTTTAAAGTCTGTCTTTGAGGGTTCTGTGAAGGGATAGTAAGTGGCAACCGGAGGCCTGTGTCGAGCAAGGAAATATCTTCCATCGAATATTGAGAGAAGCTCTCTACGCAACTCTTTTCTCTAGTTTGTGCTCATCTCATAGAGTTAAATCATTCTTTTGATTGAGTAGTTTGAAATCACTGTTCTGTGGAATCTGTGAAAGGACATTTGGAAACGCTCTTTAGAATATCCTGAAAAGAAATAACCTCAGAGAGAACAAGAAGGAAGCTTTCTGTGAACCTGCTCTGTGTCACAAGAATTCTGCTCACACAGCTAAGCTTCACTTTTCATTGACAGTATCATAACACTGTTTTTGTTTAGTCTGCGAAGGGATATTCAGGAGTGCATTGAGGTTTACGGTGAGAAAGGAAACGTCTTCATATAGAAAGTGGAGAGAAGTTTTCTGAGGAGCTGCTTTGTGACGTGTGCATTCCACTCACAGGATTCCACTCAGAGAATGACGTGTGCATTCCACTCACCTTTATTTTCCTAGAGGATTCCGGAATCCCATTTGGAGAAAAAGCTACCAAGAGACAATCGGGAGATAGGGATGGCTACGGTTAAAAAGGAAATTTCCTCAGACAAAAACTGGAAAGAAGATTTCTGTGAAACTGTTCTGTCACGTGAATTCCGCTCACACAGTTAAGCTTCTCTTTTCATTACCAGTATCATAACACCATTTTTGTTTAGTCTGTGAAGGGATATTCAGGAGCGCTTTGAGACTTACGGTGAAAAAGGAAACCTCTATAGATCGAAACTGGAGATAATCTTTCTGAGGAGCTGCTTTGTGATGTATGCATTCCACTCACAGAATTCCACTCACAGAATGACATGTTCGTTCCACTCACAGAATGACGTGTGCATTCCACTCACAGAATGACGTATGCATTCCACTCAACTTTCTTCTCCTAGAGAATTCGGGAATCTCTTTGCAGAAGAAGCTACGAAGAGGCATTCGGGAGTATAGGGTTGGCTATGGTGAAAAAGGAAATATCCTCAGACAAAATTCGAAAGAAGATTTCTGTGAAACTGCTTTGTGTTAGATATATTTATTATCTCACATAGTTAAAACTTTTCTTATATAACGCAGTTTGGAAACTCCGTCATGCATGATCCGTGAAGGGACATTCAGGAGCACATTCAGGCCTATGGTGAAAGAGGAGATATCTTCAGATATAAAGTGGAGAGAAAATTTCTGAGAAAAGACTTTGTGATGTAGGCATGCCACTCGGGGAGTTATACCTCTTTTCTCAAAAAGCAGTGTTTGAACATCGTTCCTGTGCAACCGAAAAAGTGATATTCGGAGCTCATTGAGGATTATGGCGAATAGTGAAATATACTGAAATAAAATCGAGAAAGAAGCATTCCAAGAATTTGCTCTCTGATATGTGTATTCACTTCACAAACTTACTGCTTACTCTTCATTGCCAAGTTTCGAAACTCTGTCTTTGAAGGATCTGTGAAGGGATATTTGGTGATGCCCGAGGCTTGTGGTGAGCAAGGAAACGTCTTCAGATGAAACCTGCAGAGAAACTTCCTGAGCAACTGCTCTGTGATGTTTGTATTCGTCTCATAGAGTTAAACTGTTCTTTGGATTGAACAGCTTGAAATCAGTGTTTTTTCTGGAGTCTGAGGAAGGACATTTGGGAACAATCCTTTGAACATGGAGAAAGAAATATCCTCAGGTAAAATCCAGATGGAAGCCTTCTGTGAAACTGCGCTGTGTCGTCTTAATGGTTCTCACTCAGTTAAGCTCCTTTCATTGGGCAGTTTTCCAACCCTGTGTATGCTTACCGTGTGACAGGATATTCGGGAGCACTTTGAGGCTTACAGTGAAAAAGGAAATATGTTCAGACCAAACCTGGAGAGAAGCTTTCGAGGAACTGCCTTGTGACGTGTGCATTTCAATCACAGTGACACTCTCTTCTCATACACCGTCGGGGAAACCCTTTTGGAGAAACAGGTAGTATGTGATATTCGGGATCATGTTGGTGCGATGGTGAAAAGGGAAATAGCCTCAGACTGTAACAGATAAAAGCTTTCTAGGAAACTACTCTGTGATATGTGTAATCCTCTCACATAGATAATGCTTTCATTACATTACGCAGCTTGGAAACTGTCATGGATGGATCCACGAAGGCACCTTCAGGGAGCACTTTGGGAACTATGTTGAAAAATGAAATATCTTCAGATTAGAACGCTAAAAAAGCTTTCTGTGAATCTGCATTTTGCTATATTATTCATCCCAAATTGATGAAGCTTTCTTTACACTACACATCTTGGAAACTGCTCATGAATGGATCCGTGAAGGGATATTTGTGATCACATTCGGGCCTATAGTGAAATAAGAAATAGAGTCTGACCAAAACAAAGAGAAGCTTTCTGATACACTACTTGGTGTCGTGCGCATTCCATTCAGGGAGTTATAACTTTATTCTCATAAGGCACAATTTGAACACTGTTCCTGTAAAACCAAAAGAGTGATATTCGGAGCACACTAAAGACTATGGCAAAATTGAAATGTCCAATAAAAAACAAACAGAAACACTCGAAAAAACTGCTCTCTGACGTGACCATGTTTGCACAGGTTGAAAGCTTACTCTACATTTCCCAGTTTAAAAGTCGGTCTTTGAGAGTTATCAGAAGGGCTAGTAAGTGGCAACGGGAGGCCTGTATCAAGCAAGAAAATGTCTTCCATCGAATATTTGAGAGAAGCTTTCTGCGCAACTGTTTTGTGAAGTTTCTGCTCATCTCAAAGAGTTGAATCATTCCTTGGATTGAGTAGTTTGAAATCACTGTTTCTGGGAATCTGTGAAAGAACATTTGGAAACGCTCTTTAGAATGTCCTGAAAAAGAAATAACCTCAGAGAGAAACCCAAGGAAGCTTTATGTGAAAATGTTCTGTGTCATGTGAATTCCACTCACACACTTAAGCATTCTTTTCATTGAGCAGTATCAAAACACTTTTTGTTTAGTCTGCGAAGGGATATTCAGGAGTGCTTTGAGGCTCATTGTGAAAAGGAAACATCTTCAAATAGAAACTGGAGAGAAGCTTCCTGAGGAGCTGCTTTGTGATGTGTGCATTCCACTCACAGAATTCCACTCACTGATTGACGTGTGCATTCCACTCACCTTTCTTCTCCTAGAGGATTCCGGAATTCCTTTTGGAGGAAAAGCTACCAAGAGACATTCGGGAGTATAGGGATGGCTATAGTGAAAAAGGAAATATCCTCAGAGAAAAAACTGGAAGAAGATTTCTGTGAAACTGCTTTGTGTTAGATATATTTATTCATCACGCATAGTTAAAACTTTTTTTATATTACCCAGTTTGGAAAATCCATAATTCACGGATTGGTGAAGGGACATTTGGGAGCACATTCAGGCTTACGGTGAAGGAGGAGATATCTTCAGATAAAAAATGGAGAGAAACTTTCTGAGAAACGACTTTTGATGTATGCTTTCCACTCATCGAGTTATATCGCTTTTCTCACAAGGCAGTGCTTGAACACTGTTTCTGTGAAACCGAAAAAAGTGATATTTTGCAGTGCACTGAGGACTACAGCAAATAGTGAAATATACTGAAATAAAACCGAGGAAGAATCATTCCAAGAAGCTGGTCTCTGACATGCGCATTCACATCACAGAGGTAATGCTTACTATGTGTTGCCCAGTTTTGAAACTCTGTCTTTGAAGGATCTGTGAGGGGAATTTAGTGACACCTGGAGGCTTGTGGTGAGCAAGGAAACGTCATCCGTTGAAACCTGCAGAAAAACTTTCTGAGCAACTGCTTTGTGATGTGTATATTCATCTCATAGAGTTAAACTGTTCTTTGGATTGAACAGCTTGAAATCACTGTTTTTGTGTAACCTTAGGAAGGAAAATTGGGAACCATCCTTAGGACATGGAGAAAGAAATATCCTCAGGTAACATCCAGAAAGAAGCTTTCTGTGAAACTGCTCTGTGTTATCTTAATGGCTCTCACTCAGTTAAACTTCTCGTTTCATTGAGCAGTTTTCTAACCCTGTGTATGCTTAGCGTGTGACGGGATATTCAGGAGCCCTTTGAGGCTTACGGTGAAAAAGCACATATGTTAAAGCAACACTGGAGAGAAGCTTTCCGAGGAAGTGCCTTGTGACGTGTGCATTCCACTCACAGTGTGATACCTGTCTTCACATGCAGCATTGGTGAAAACTGTTGGAGAAAACTGGTACCAAGTGATATTTGGGAGCATGTTAATGCCAGTGGTGAAAAGGCAAATAGACTCAGACTAAAACTAGAAAAAGCTTTCTAGGAAACTGCTCTGTGATATGTGTAATCTTCTCTCACAGATAATGCTTTCTTTACATTACACAGCTTGGAAAATGTCATGGATGGATCCACGGAGGGACCTTTTGGAGCACTTTGAGGACTATGATGAAAATCAAAATATGTTCAGATGAAAACGGGAAAGAAGCTTTCTGTGAATCTCCTTTTTGTTATGTTTATTCATCCCACATTCATGAAGCTTTCTTTACATTACACAGCTTGGAAACTCCCTCGTGGATGGATCCATGAAGGGATTTTGGGATCACATTCGGGCTATAGTGAAATAGGAAATAGCGTCAGATAAAAACGGGATAGAAGCTTTCTGGGAAACTGCTTGGTGACGTGTGCATTCGACTCAGGGAGTTATAACTTTTTTCATAAGGCACGATTTGAACACTGCTCCTGTAAAACCTAAAGAGTGATATTCGGAGCACATTGAAGACTATGGCAAAATTGAAATGTCCAATATAAAACAGAAAGAAGCACTCGAAGAAACTGCTCTCTTACATGTCCATTTTTACACAAGGTTAAACTTACTCTACATTTCCCAGTTTGAAAGTCAGTCTTTGAGGGTTCTGTGAAGGAATAGTAAGTGGTAACCAGAGGCCTGTATCAAGCAAGGAAATGTCTTCATTGCATATTTGAGGGAAGCTTTGTGCGCAACTCTTTTGTGAAGTTCATGCTCATCTCATAGAGTTAAATAATTCTTTGAATTGAGTAGTTTGAAATCACTGTTTCTGTGGAATCTGAGAAAAGACATTTGGAAACGCTCTTTAGAATATCCTGAAAAAGAAATAATCTCAGAGAGAAACCAGAAGGAAGCTTTCCGTGAAACTCAGTGTGTCACATGAATTCCGCTCACGCAGTTAAGCTTCTCTTTTCATTGAGCAGTATCATAACACTGTTTTTGTTAAGACTGCGAAGGGATATTCAGGAGCCCATTTAGGCTTACGGTGAGAAATAAAACCTCTTCAGATAGAAACTGGAGAGAAGCTTTCTGAGGGATGCTTTGTGACGTGTGCAGTCCACTCACAGAATGACGTGTATTCCACTCACCTTTCTTCTCCTAGAGGATTCTGGAATCCCTTTTGGAGAAAAGCTACCAAGAGACATTCGGTGGTATAGGGATGGCTATGGTGAAAAAGGAAATATCTCAGACAAAAACTGGAAAGAAGATTTATGTGAAACTGCTTTGTGTTGGATATATTTATTCATCTCGCATATTAAAACTTTTCTCATATCACTCAGTTTGGAATCTCCGTCATGCACGGATCAGTGAAGGGACATTCGGGAGCACATTCAGGCTTACAGTACAGAGCAGATATCTTCAGATAAAACGTGAAATAAGCTGTCTGAGAAACGAGTTTGTGATGTATGCGTTCCACTCAGGGAATTATGCTTCTTTTCTCACAAGGCAGTGTTTGAACACTGTTGCTGTGAAACGGAAAATGTGATATTTCAGAGCACATTGAGGACTGTGGTGAATAGTGAAATACACCGAAATTAATCGAGGAAGAAGTTTCCAAGAATCTGATCTCTGATATACGCATTCACATCACAGAGTTAATGCTTACTCTATGTTGCCCAGTTTCAAAACTGTGTTTGAAGGACCTGTGAAGGGATATTTAGTGACGCCCGGAGGCTTGTGGTAAGGAAGGGAACGTCTTCTGATGATAACTGCAGAGAAACTTTCTGAGCAACTGTTTAGAGATGTGTGTATTCATCTCATAGAGTTAAACCGTTCTTTGGATTGAACAGCTTGAAATCACTGTTTTTGTGGAGTCTGAGGGAGAACATTTGGGAACGATCCTTAGAACATGGAGAAAGAAATAACCTCAGATAACATCCAGAAGGAAGTTTTCTGTGAAACTGCTCTGTGTCGCATTAATGATCTCACTCATTAAGCCCCTATTTCTTGAGTAGTTTTCTAACCCTGTGTATTCTTAGCATGTGACGGGATATTCGGGAGCACTTTGAGGCTTACGGTGAAAAATGAAATATGTTCAGACCAAAATTGGAGAGAAGCTTTCCGAGGAACTGCCTTGTGACGTGTGCATTCCACTGACGGTGTTATACCTCTCTTCTCATACAGCTTCGGGGAAACCCTGTTCAAGAAACAGGTACCGAGTGATATTCGGGAGCATGTTGGTGCCGATGGTGAAAAGGGAAATAGCCTCAGACTAAAACTGGAAAAAGCTTTCTAGGAAACTACTCGGTAATATGTATTATCATCTCACATAGATAACACTTTCTTTACATTACACAGGTTGGAAACTGTCATGGAGAAATCCAAGAAGGGACCTTCGGGAGAACTTTGAAGACTATGGTGAAAAACGAAATATCTTCAGATTAGAACGGGAAAGAAGCTTTCTGTGAATTTGCCTTTTCTATGTTTTTTCATCTCACATAGATGAAGCTTTCTATACATTACACAGCTTGGAAACTCCCTCGTGGATGGATCTGCAAAAGGATATTTGGGATCACATTCGGCCCTATAGTGAAAGAGGAAATATAGTCAGATCAAAATGGGAGAGAAGCTTTCTGAGAAACTGTTTGGTGACGTGTGCATTCCACTCAGGGAGTTATAGCTTTCTTCTCATAAGGCGAAATTTGAACACTCTTCCTGTAAAACCAAAAGAGTGATATTCGGAGCACATTGAAGACTATAGCAAAATTCAAATGTCCAATAAAAAACAGAAAAAAGCACTCGAAGAAATTGTTCTCTGAGAGGTTCCTTTTTACACAGGGTTAAAGCTTACTCTACATTTCCCAGTTTGAAAGTCGATCTTTGAGTGTTCTGTGAAGGGATAGTAAGTGGCAACCGGAGGCCTGTGTCAAGCAAGGAAGTGTCTTCCATCCAATATTTGAGAGAAGCTTTCTGCGCAACTCTTTTGTGAAGTTTCTGCTCATCTCATAGAGTTAAATCATTCTTTGGATTCAGAAGTTTGAAATCACTGTTTCTGTGGAATCTGAGAAAGGACATTTGGAAATGCTCTTTAGAATATCCTGAAAAAGAAATAACCTCAGAGAGAAACCAGAAGGAAGCTTTCTGTGAAACTACTCTGTGTCACATGAATCCGCTCACACAGTTAAGATTCCTTTTCATTGAGAGTATCATAACACTTTTTGTTTACTTTGTGAACAGATATTCAGGAGTGCTTGAGGCTTACAGTGAGAAAGGAAACGTCTTCAGATAGAACTGAAGAGAAGCTTTCTGAGGGGCTGCTTTGTGAAGTGTGCATTCCACTCACAGAATTCCACTCACAGAATGACGTGCATTCCACTCAGGAATGACGTGTGCATTCCACTCACCTGTCTTCTGCTAGAGGATTCGGAATCCCTTTTGGAGTAGAAGCTACCAAGAGACATTCGTGAGTATAGGGATGGCTATGGTGAAAGAGGAAATATCCTCAGATGAAAACTTTAAAGAAGATTTCTGTGAAACTGCTTTGTGTTAGGTATATTTATTCATATCGCATAGTTAAAACTTTTCTATATTACGCAGTTTGGAAACTGCCTCATGCATGGATGCACGAAGGGACGTTCGAGAGCACATTCAGGTCTACGATGAAAGAGGAGATATCTTCAGATAAAAAGTGGAGAGAAGATCTGAGAAACAACTTTGTGATGTATGCATTCCACTCAGGGAGTTATATCTCTTTCACAAGGCAGTGTTTGAACACTGTTCCTGTGAAACCGAAAAAGTGATATTTCAGAGCTCATTGAGGATTAGGGCCAATAGTGAAATATACTGAAATAAAATCGAGGAAGAAGCGTTCCATGAATCTGCTCTCTGATATATGCATCCACTTCACAGTTACTACTTACTCTACGTTGCCCAGTTTCGAAACTCTGCCTTGAAGGATCGGTGAAGAGATATTTATGATGCATGGAGGCTTGTGGTGAGCAAGGAAGTGTCTTTCGATGAAACCTGCAGAGAAACTTTCTGAACAACTGCTTTGCAATGGCTGTATCGTCTCATAGTGTTAAACTGTTTTTGGATTGAACAGCTTGAAATCACTGTTTTTGTGGAATCTGAGGAAGGATATTTGGAAACGATCTAGAACATGTAGAAAGAAATATCGTCAGGTAACTTCCAGAAGGAAACGTTCTGTGAAACTTCTCTGTGTCGTCTTAATGGCTCTCACTCAGTTAAGCCCCTCTTTTCATTGAGCAGTTTTCTAACCCTGTGTATGCTTAGCATGCGACGGATATTCAGGAACACTTAGAGGCTTATGGTGAAAAAGGAAATATGTTCAATCCAAAACTGGGGAGAAGCTTTCCAAGGAACTGCCTAGTGACGTGTGCATTCCACTCACAGTGTTATACCTCTCTTCTCATACAGCGTCAGGGAAACCCTTTTGGAGAAACAGGTACCAAGTGATATTCGGGAGCATGTTGCTGCCGATGGGGAAAACGGAAATAGCCTCAGACTAAATCTGGAAAAAGCTTTGTAGGAAACTACTCTGTGATATGTGTAATCATCTCACATAGATAATTCTTTCTTTACATTACACAGATTGGAAACTGTCATGGACAGATTGATGAAAGGACCTTTGGGAGCACTTTGAGGACTATGGTGAAAGACGAATTATCTTCAGATTAGACCGGGAAAGAAGCTTTCTGTGAATCTACTTTTTGCGATGTTTATTCATCTCACATAGATGAAATTTTCGTTACATTACACAGCTTCGCAACTCCCTTGTGGATGGATCCGTGAAGGGATATTTGGGATCACATTTGGGCCTATAGTGAAATAGGAAATACAGTCAGATCAAAATGGGAGAGAAGCTTTCTGAGAAACTGCTTGGTGACGTGTGCATTACACTCAGGGAGTTATAACTTTCTTCTCACAAGGCACAATTTGAACACTGTTCCTGTAAAACCAAAAGAGTGATATTCGGAGCACATTGAAGACTATGGCAAAATTGAAATGTCCAATAAAAAACAGAAAGAAGCACTTGAAGAAACTGCTCACTGACATGTCCATTTTTACACAGGGTTAAAGCTTACTCTACATTTCCCAGTTTGAAAGTTGGTCTTTGAGGGTTCTGCGAAGGGATAGTAAGTGGCAACCGGAGGCCTGTGTCTAGCAAGGAAATGTCTTCCATCGAATGTTTGAGAGAAGCTTTCTGCGCAACTCTTTTGTGAAGTTTGTGCTCATCTCATAGAGTTAAATAATTCTTTGAATTCGTAGTTTGAAATCACTGTTTCTGTGGAATCTGAGAAAGAACATTTGGAAATGCTCTTTAGAATATCCTGAAAAGGAAATAACCTCAGAGAGAAACCCGAAGGAAGCTTTCTGTGAAACGCCTCTGTGTCAGGTGAATTCCGCTCACAGTGTTAACCTTTTCTTTTCATTGAGCAGTATCATAACACTGTTTTGTTTAGTCTGCGTAGGGATATTCAGGAGGGCTTTGAGACTTATGGTGAGAAAGGAAACGTCTTCACATAGAAACTGGAGAGAAGCTTTCTGAGGAGCTGCTTTGTGACATGCGCATTCCACTCACAGAATTCCACACACAGAATGATGTGTGCATTCCACACACAGAATGACGTGTGCATTCCAATCACCTGTCTTCTGCTTCAGGATTCTAGAATCCCTTTTTGGGAAGAAGCATTCCGGATTATAGCGATGGCTATGGTGAGAAAGGAAATATCCTCAGACAAAAACTGGAAAGGAGATTTCAGTGAAACTGCTTTCTGTTAGATATATCTATTCATCTCGCATAGTTAAAACTTTTCTTATATCGTGCAGTTTGGAAACTCCGTCATGAGCGGATCCGCGAAGGGACATTCGGGAGCACATTCAGGCCTACAGTGAAAAAGGAGATATCTTCAGATGAAAAGTGAATAGAAGCTTTGAGAAATGACTTGTGATGCATGCATTGCACTAGGGAGTTACACCTCTTTCTCACAATCAGTGTTCAACACTGTTCCTGTGTACCCGAAATAGTGATATCCGGAGCGCATTGAAGACTAAGGTGATAGTGGATATGTAATGAAATAAAATCGAGGAAGAAGCCTTCCTATAATCTATTCTGATATGTGCATCAATTTACAGAGTTAATGCTTACTCTATGTTGCCCAGTTTCAAACTCTGTTTTTGAACAATCTGTGAAGGGATTTAGTGACGCCCGAAGGCTGTGGTGAGCAAGGAAACGTTTTCTGATGAAAGCTGCAGAGAAACTTTCTGAACAACTGCTTTGTGATGTGTGTAGTCATCTCATAGAGTTAAACCGTTCTTTGGATTGAACAGCTTGAAGTCACGATTCTGTGGAATCTGAGGAAGACATTTGGAAACAATCCTTAGAACATGGAGAGAGAAATATCCTCAGGTATCATCCAGAAGGAAGCTTTCTGTGAAACTGCTCTGTCTCATCTTAATGGCTCTCACTCAGTTAAGCCCCTCTTTTCCTTGGGCAGTTTTCTAACTCTGTGTGTGCTTAACGTGTGACCGGGTATTTGGGAGGACTTTGAGGCTTACGGTGAGAAAGAAAACATGTTCAGACCAAAACAGGAGAGAGGTTTTCCGAGGAACTGCCTTGTGACGTTTGCATTCCACTGATCGTGTTATACCTCTCCTCTCATACAATGACGGGGAAACCCTTTTGGGGAAACAGGTACCAAGTGATATTAGGGAGCACGTTGGTTCTAATGGTGAAAAGGGAAATAGCCACAAACTGAAACTGGAGAAAGCTTTCTAGGAAACTACTCTGTGATATGTGTAATCATCTCACAAAGATAATACCTCTTTACATTACGCAGCTTGGAAACAGTCATGACGGATTCACGAAGGGACCTTCGGGAGCAATTTGAGGATGTGGTGAAAAACGAAATATCTTCAGATAAAAACGGGAAAGAAGCTTCTGTGAATCTGTTTTGCTATGTTTATTCATCTCACATTGATGAAGCTTTCTATACATTACACAGCTTGGAAACTCCCTCGTGGATGGATCCAGGAAGAGATATTTGGGATCACATTCGGGCCTATAGTGAAATAGGAAATAGAGTCAGAACAAAGCAAGAGAGAAGCTTTCTGAGAAACTGCTTGCTGACATGTGCATTCTACTCAGGGAGTTATAACTTTCTTCTCATAAGGCACAATTTGTACACTATTCCTGTAAAACCAAAAGAGGATATTTGGAGGACATTGAAGACTATGGCAAAATTGAAAATCCAATAAAAACAGAAAGAAGCACTCGAAGAAACTGCTCTCTGACATGTCCTTTTACACAGGTTAAAGCTTATTCTACGTTCCCTAGTTTGAAAGTCGGTCTTTGAGGGTTCTGCGAAGGGATAGTAAGTGGCAACCGGAGGCCTGTGTCTAGCAAGGAAATGTCTTCCATCGAATGTTTGAGAGAAGCTTTCTGCGCAACTCTTTTGTGAAGTTTGTACTCATCTCATAGAGTTAAATCATTCTTTGAATTGAGTAGTTTGAAATCACTGTTTCTGTGGAATCTGAGAAAAGGCATTTGGAAACGCTCTTTAGAATATCCTGAAAAAGAAGTAATCTCAGAGAGAAACCAGAAGAAAGCTTTCTGTGAAACTACTATTTGTCACGTGAATTCCGCTCACACAGTTAAGCTTCTCTTTTCATTGAGCAGTATCATAACACTGTTTTTGTATAGTTTCTGAAGCGCTTTTAGGCTTACTATGAGGAAGGAAACGTCTTCACATAGAAACTGGAGAGAAGCTTTCTGAGGAGCTGTTTTGTGACGTTTGCATTCCACTCACAGAAATCCACTCACAGAATGACGTGTGAGTTCCACTCACAGAATGACGTGTGCATTCCACTCACCTTTCTTCTCCTAGAGGATTCCGGAATCCCTTTTGGAGGAAAAGCTACCAGAGACATTCAGGAGTATAGCGATGGCTATGGTGAAAAAGGAAATATCCTCAGACAATAACTGGAAAGAAGATTTCTGTGAAACTGCTTTGTGTTACATATATTTATTCATCTCACATAGTTAAAACTTTTCTTATATTACGCAGTTTTGAAAATCCGTCATGCATGGATCTGCGAAGGGACATCCGGGAGCACATTCAGGCTACGGTGAAAGAGGAGGTATGTTCAGATGAAAAGTGGAGAGAAGCTGTCTGAGAATCGACTTTGTGATGTATGCATTCCACCCAGGGAGTTATACCTCTTTTCTCACAACGCAGTGTTTGAACACCATTCCTGTAAAACTGAAAAGGTGATATTTTAAAGCGCATGAGGACTATGAATTGTGAAATAGACTGAAATAAAATAGAGTAAGAAACGTTCCAAGAATCTGCTCTCTGATATGTGCATTCACTTCACAGAGAATGCTTACTCTATGTTGCCCAGTTTCAAAATTCTGTCTGGTGAATTTGTGAAGGGATATTTAGTGACGCCAGGAGGCTTGAGGTGAGCAAGGAAAGGCTTCCAATGAAACCTGCAGAGAAACTTTCTGAGCAACTGAATTTCAATGTGTGTATTCATCTCATAGAGTTAAATCGCTCTATTGATTGAAGAGCTGGAAATCACTGGTTTTATGGGAATCTGAGGAAGGACATGGAATTGGGAAAACCCTTAGAACATGGAGAAAGAAATATCCTCAGGTAACATCCAGAAGGAAGCATTCTGTGAAACTGCTCTGTGTTGTCTTAATGGCTCTCACTCAGTTAAGCCCCTCTTTTCATTGAGCAGTTTTCTAACCCTGTGTATCTTTAGCGTGTGATGGGATATTCGGGAGCGCTTGAGGCTTACAGGGAAAAGGAATATGTTCAGACCAAAACTGGAGGGAAGCTTTCCACGGAACTGTCCTGTGACGTGTGCATTCCACTCACAGTGTTATAACACTCTTCTCATACAGCCTCTGGGAAACACTTTTGGAGAAAGAGGTACCAAGTGGTATTCCGGAAAATGTTGGTGCTGATGGTGAAAAGGGAAATAGCCTCAGACTCTAACTGGAAAAAGCTTTCTAGGAAACTACTCTGTGATATGTGTAATCATCTTTCATAGATAATGCTTTCTTACATTACGCAGCTTAGAATCTGTCATGGACGGATCCAAGACGGGACCTTCGGGAGCACTTTGAGGACTATGGTGAGAAACGAAATATCTTCAGATCAGAAAGGGAAAGAAGCTCTCTGTAAATCTGCTTCTTGCTATGTTTATTCATCTCACATAGATGAAGCCTTCTTTCCATTACACATCTTGGAAACTCCCTCGCGGATGGATCCGCAAGAGATATTTGGGATCACATTCGGTCCTATAGTGATATAGGAATTATAGTCAGATAAAAACGGGAGAGAAGCTTTCTGAGAAACTGCTTTGTGACATGTGCATTCCACTCACAGAACTGCACTCACAGAATGACGTGTGCATTCCACTCACAGAATGACTTGTGCATTCCACTCACCTTTCTTCTCCTAGAGGATTCTGGAATCCCTATTGGAGAAAAAGCTACCAAGAGACCTTCGGGAGTATAGGGATTGCTATGGTGAAAAAGGAAATATCCTTAGAAAAAACTGGAAAGAAGATTCTGTGAAACTGCTTTGTTTTAGATATATTTATTCATCTCGCATAGTTAAAACTTTTATTTTATTACACATTTTGGAAATTCCGTCATGCACGGATCTGCAAAGGGACATCCAGGAGCACATGCAGGCCTATGGTGAAAGAGGAGATATCTTCAGATAAAATGTGGAGAGAAGCTTTCTGAGAAACGACTTTGTGATGTATGCATGCCACTCAGGGAGTTATACCTCTTTTCTCACAAGGCAGTGTTTGAACACTGCTTCTGTTAACCTGAAAAAGTGATATTTCAGAGTGCATTGAGGACTATGGCAAATAGTGAAATATACTGAAATAAAATCGAGGAAGAAGCGCTCCAAGAATCTGCTCTCTGATATGTGCATTCACTTCACAGAGTCAATGCTTACTCTATGTTGCCCAGTTTCGAAACTCTGTCTTTTAAGGATCTGTGAAGGGATATTTAGTGATGCCTGGAGGCTTGCGTGAGCAAGGAAGCGTCTTCAGATGAAACCTGCAGAGAAACATTCTGAGCAACAGCTTTGTGATGTGTGTATTCGTGTCATAAAGTTAAACCATTCTTTGGATTGAAAAGCTTGAAATCACTGTTTTTGTGGAATCTGAGGAAGGATATTTGGGAACGATCCTTAGAACATGGAGAAAGAAATATCCACAGGTAACATCCAGAAGGAAACTTTCTGTGAAACTTCTCTGTGTCATCTTAATGGCTCTCACTCAGTTAAGCCCCTCGTTTGGTTGAGCAGTTTTCTAAACCTGTGTATGCTTAGAGTGTGACGGGATATTCGGGAGCACTTTCAGGCTTATGGTGAAAAAGGAAATATGTTCGGACCAAAACTGGAGAGAAGCTTTCCGAGGAACTGCCTTGTGACATGTGCATTCCACTCACAGTGTTATACCTCTCTTCTCATACAGAGTTGGGGAAACCTTTTGGAGAAACAGGTACTAAGTGATATTCGGGAGCATGTTGGTGCGATGGTGAAAAGGGAAATAGCCTCAGATTAAATTGGAAAAAGCTTTCTAGGAAACTACTCTGCGATATGTGTAATCATCTCACATAGATAATGCTTTCTTTACATTACGCAGCTTTGAAACTGTCATGGACGGATCCACGAAGGGACCTTCGGGAGCACTTTGAGGACTATGGTGAAAAAGGAAATATCTTCAGATCAGAAAGGGACAGAAGCTTTCTGTGAAACTTCTTTTTGCTATGATTATTCATCTCATATAGATGAAGCTTTCTTTACATTACACAGCTTGGAATTTCCCTCGTGGATGGATCCGCGAAGGGATATTTGGGATCACATTCGGTCCTATAGTGAAGTAGGAAATATAGTCAGATAAAAACGGGAGAGAAGCTTCCTCAGAAACTGCTTCGTGACGTGTGCATTCCACTCAGGGAGTTATAACTTTCTTCTCACAAGGCACAATTTGAACACTGTTCCTGTAAAACCAAAAAAGTGATATTCGAAGCACATTGAAGTCTATGGCAAAATAGAAATGTCCAATAAAAATCAGAAAGCAACACTCGAAGAAACTGCTCTCTGACATGTCCATTTTTACATAGGGTTAAAGCTTACTCTACATTTCCCAGTTTGTAAGTTGGTCTTTGAGGGTTCTGTGAAGGGATAGTAAGTGGCAACCGGAGGCCTGTGTCGAGTAAGAAAATGTCTTCAATTGAATATTTGAGAGTAGCTTTCTGCGCAACTCTTTTGTGAAGTTTGAGTTCATCTCATAGAGTTAAATTATTCTTTGGATTGAGTAGTTTGAAATCAGTTTCTGTGGAATCTGCAAAAGGACATTTGGAAACGATCTTTAGAATATCCTAAAAAAGAAATAACCTCAGAGAGAAACCAGAAGGAAGCTTTCTGTAAAACTGCTCTGTGTCACGTGAATTCCGCTCACACAGTTAAGCTTCTCTTTTCATTGAGCAGCATCATAACACTGTTTTTGTTTAGTCTACGAAGGGATATGCTGGAGCGCTTTGAGGCTTACAGTAGGAAAGGAAACGTCTTCACATAGAAACTGGAGAGAAGCTTTCTGAGGAGCTGTTTTGTGACGTGTGCATTCCACTCACAGAATTCCACTCACAGAATGACGTGTGCATTCCACTCACAGAATGACATATGCATTCCACTCACCTTTCTTCTCCTAGAGGATTCCGGAATCCCTTGAGGAGAAAACGCTACCAAGAGACATTCGAGAGTATAGGGATTGCTATGGTGAAAAAGGAAATATCCTCAGACAAAAACTGGAAAGAAGATTTATGTGAAACTCCTTTGTGTTACATATATTTATTCATCTCTCATCTAGCGTCAGGGAAACCCTTTTGGAAAAACAGGTACCAAGTGGTATTCGGGAGCACCTTGATGGCAATGGTGATTTCCCATTCTGGACCCCATCGGGTGAGAATGGATGGGCTGAGCACATCTACTGAGGCAGGCAGGGCCTTGCTGCAGCCCAGAATGGTCACATGGGCCCCAAGGCATGGTGTCAGCTGAAAGTTGACTGACCTGTGAGCTCTCTGACTACCTCCTTTGAAAGAGCAATGGGCTGCCCTGATTAGAAAGGGCCTGGGGCTCCTGCAAACTGATCCCGCTTTCCAGCGCACGTGTAAAGAGGTCCAGTGGCGATTCTGAGCTGGCCCCAATGTGACCACACAAGCCACTGGCGCACCCTAGAGCAGATGGTGTGAACGTTTGTCACAGAGGGCATATGGGGCGATGGTGAAAGAATCCATAGAGTCCAGGCATGTACACTATGGAAGCGTTGTGCAGGTGACCTTTCCATGAATGCCAGGGAAAATCAAAGAACACCTGGGATCTAGTGTCCAGTTAATAATTTCAGGGTGTCAGTCCACACAGGAACAGAGGAGACTCTCATTCTCAGTGTCCGGGCGGCCCTGAGGCTGGGATGCGGCGCTGCTTCCCCCGGACTCCGCCTGTGCTGTCAAAATCCTGGTCAGCCCTTGGCCAGGACTCCTGGCATCCGGAGACAGCCCTGTCGACCCAGTGGAGAGGTCAGGCTGGAGCCTCGGAGCCCCGCCACCCAAGAACTGCCACGGAGGGCTCCTGTTGGCCAGGCCTCAGGACGTGGTTTATCTGACAACCGTGGGAACCACTGTGAAGCCAGCAACCGCTCACCACTAGCGCATGCGCATTGGCTTGTCCGCCCCACGCTCCACTGCTGGCAGTCAGACTGCGTCCCCTTTAAACGAGGACGGTGACTGCTGGTTGCCAGGGGCTCTCCAGCTGCAGGCTTGGCAGCGGCTGAATCCGGGGTCCAGGAGGGGGACGCGTGGGACAGGCGGCAGCGAGCGGCGTCCAGGATTAAACACCCAGGGGTCCCATCTTCAGGACCTCTTTGAGATGATATCCACAGGGAGAGGTCGAATATCAGGGCGCCTGCTGGGGTCATCTAACCAACCAACACCAGATCCGATTCTGGAGCCCTCTGGGTGAGAATGGATGGATTGAGCACATGTACTGAGGCAGGCAGGGCCGCGGAGCAGCCGAGAATAATCGCATGGGACCAAAGGCGTGGTGTCAGCTGAAAGTTCAAAGACCCGTGAGCCCTCTTCCTCCCTCCTTTGAGAGATCGGTGGGCTGCCCTGATTAGAAAGTGACTGGGGCTCCTGCAAGCGGATCCTGCTTTCCAGGACACCTGTCAGCAGGTCCAGGGGCGAATCCGAGGTAGAGCCAATGCATGGCACTAGCGCATCCTGGAAGAGATGATGTAAGCATGTGTCACTGAGGGTACAGGGGCCGATTGTCAAAGAAATAACGGTGTGCTGACATGTGCCCAGTGGAAAAGGGGCACAGGTGACCTTTCAGTGAATGCCAGGGAAAATCAAAGAATGTCTGGGATCTAGCAGCGGGCCAAAAGTCTCAGGGGGTCAGTCCACCCAGGAGCAGAGGGGGTCTCATCCTCAGGAAGGAGACTGGGTGTGCGGAGGAAATGCGACAGCACCTCTTCCAGAAGACAAGGACCTGTCTTTCAAAGGAGGAGGGAGGCAAAGGGCTCAGAAGCCTCAGTGAACTTTCAGTTGACAGCACGTTTTGAGGACCGTGGGATGATTGTGGGCTGCAGCGAGATCCTGCCTGCTCAGTCGAGGTGCTCAGTCCATCCATTCTCCCCCATAGGGGTCCTGAATTGGGTCTGAAGCAGAGTCCTGAGACCCCACCAGGCGCCCTTAAGCTCCCACACCCCCGGATGAAATGGGTTCAAACTGAAGCAGTTTGGAGAGAAAAGCAATCACAACAGGGATCTCCAGGAAGTGTCCACCTGATGGACTGGGAAGTCATCTTTTTGGAAGACATCCAGCCAGACCGAGAAGCATCCAGGCCCTGGAGAAATAGGGGATACACAGCCAGAGGGAGGACGGAGCAGAGGCCAGAGCCCAGGTGGGGTACAGCACCGTGCCACCGCCACGGGCTTAAGGGGAAGGGTGCCAAAAGGGTGGCTTGTGCAGTGAGGCCAGCGTGCCAGTGACTGGGATTGTGGCCATCTCCCATTCCCGGCTTCTTCTTTCAGCCTGTGTCTTGGTGTGGCTTGTTTTCTCAGAGAAGAGCTGGAAAAGATACAAGCCTCTTCAGTGATGTGGGCCTGCTCCTCTCCTGCAGGACAACGAGCTTCGTGCGGCTTTTGTCCGTGGCTGCAGTGTGTTCGTCTTGCTCAAGAAAAGATGCCGCACCGGCTGGGGATGAGGTTGCAACTACTCCGGGAGCCTGGCATCTCCTCACTAGGTTGAGGCCTTCACAAACCCAAAGTGGAACCGCCGCGAAAACGGTTGACAAGCGGACACATGACCCAGGCACAGACGCGGAGGGAGGCTCGCCAAAGACAGGTCGACATACAGGAAATCACTTTTAGGCGCAAAGGGCACTTTCCTCCACACACACACACACACACACACACAAACACACACAGACACCAATCGAAAGAGAGAGGGCAAGAAACTCACAGAGACTGAGAGACAGAGAGAGAATCGAAAACGGGATACGCACAAACACATACACGCACAGAGAGTCATACAGCAGTGGCACAGAAACCAACAATCGCAGGCAGCCGCTGAGGCTACTGCGTTCGGCTTTCGACTGAGAACGACCCTCGGTGGAGAGATCAGCCAACGGGTCTGCAGGCCGACCCATCCTTGAGATCACGAGGGGGCACGACTTCTGTGGAGACTCATCCGAACAGCGTCTGGGCGGGGCTGAGGCTGGGATGCGGCGCTGCTTCCCTCCGGACCCCGCCTGTGCTTTCGACATCCTGGTCAGCCCTTTGTCAGGACTCCCTGCATACGGAGACAGTCCTGTCGACCCCGTAGAGAGGTCAGGCTGGAGCCCCGAAGCCCGCCACCCAAGCACTGCCACGGAGGGCTCCTGTTTGCCTGGCCTCAGGGCGTAGTTCCTATGAAAACCTTGGGACCCACTGTGACACGAGCACCTCCCCCCCACCCCCCATCCCCCTCCACCCCCCGCCGCCACTCGGGCATGCGCAGTGGCTGGGCCGCCCCGCGCTACGCTGACAGCAGTCAGGCTGCGTCCCCTTTAAAGGACAGTGGCCGCTGGGCGCCAGGGGCTGTCTTGCTGCAGCCTTGGCAGCGGCTGCATCCGGGGTCCTGAAGGCGGCGGCGTGGGAGAGGCGACCGCGGGCGGCGTCCCACGATCCAACCCCCAGGAGTCCCGACTTGAGAATACCCTTGAGCCCATTTCCACCAGGGGAGGGGGAGCTTCATGGCGCCTGCTGGGGTCATCTCATGACCCCCCATCGGATCCGATTCAGGACCATTACGGGGGAGAATGGATTGGCTGAGCACATCGCATCGACTGAGGCAGGCAGGGCCTGGCTGCAGCCCAGAACGATCCCATGAGCCTCAAGGCGTGGAGTCAGCTGAAAGTTCACTGCGCCATGAGCCCCTGCCTCCCTCCTTTCAAAGAGCGGTGACCTGCCACGCTTCTCAAGGGCCTGGGGCTCCTTCAAGCTGCTCCCGCTTTCCAGGACACCTGTCAACAGGTCCAGGGGCGAATCCGAGGTGGAGCCAATGCGTGGCACTGGCGCACCCTGGAAGAGGTGATGTAAGCATGTGTCACTGAGGGCACACGCGCCGATTGTCAAAGAAACAACCGTGTGCTGGCATGTGCCCCGTGGAAAAGGGGCACAGGTGACCTTTCAGTGAATGCCAGGGAAAATCAAAGAACGTCTGGGATCTAGCAGCGGGCCAAAAGTCTCAGGGGGTCAGTCCACCCAGGAGCAGAGGGGGTCTCATCCTCAGGAAGGAGACTGGGTGTGCGGAGGAAATGCGACAGCACCTCTTCCAGAAGACAAGGACCTGTCTTTCAAAGGAGGAGGGAGGCAGAGGGCTCAGAAGCCTCAGTGAACTTTCAGCTGACAGCACGCCTTGAGGACCCTGGGATGATTGTGGGCTGCAGCGAGATCCTGCCTGCCTCAGTCGATGTGCTCAGCCCATCCATTCTCCCCCGTAGAGGTCCTGAATCGTGTCTGAAGCAGTGTCCTAAGACGCCACCAGGCGCCCTGAAGCTCCCACACTTACGGACGAAATGGTTTCAAACCGAAGCATGTTTGGAGGGAAAAACAATCTCGACAGGGATCTCCAGGAAGTGTCCACCTGACGGACTGGGAAGTCATCCTTTTGGAAGACATCCAGCCAGACCGAGAAGCATCCAGGCCCCGGAGAAACAGGGGATACACAGCCAGAGGGAGGACGGAGCAGAGGCCAGAGCCCAGGTGGGGTACAGCACCGTGCCACCGCCACGGGCTTAAGGGGAAGGGTGCCAAAAGGGTGGCTTGTGCAGTGAGGCCAGCGTGCCAGTGACTGGGATTGTGGCCATCTCCCATTCCCGGCTTCTTCTTTCAGCCTGTGTCTTGGTGTGGCTTGTTTTCTCAGAGAAGAGCTTGGAAAAGATACAAGCCTCTTCAGTGATGTGGGCCTGCTCCTCTCCTGCAGGACAACGAGCTTCGTGCGGCTTTTGTCCGTGGCTGCAGTGTGTTCGTCTTGCTCAGGAAAAGAGGCTGCACGGGCTGGGGATGAGTTGCAACTACTCCGGGAGCCAGGCATCTCCTCACGAGGTTGAGGCCTTCACAAACCCAAAGTGGAACCGCCGCGAAAATGGTTGACAAGCGGACACATGACCCAGGCACAGACGCGGAGGGAGGCTTGCCAAAGACAGGCCGACATACAGGAAATCGCTTTTAGACGCAAAGGGCACTTTCCTCCACACACACACACACACACACACGCACACACCCCAATCGAAAGAGAGAGGGCAAGAAACGCACAGAAACTGAGAGACAGAGAAAGAATCGAAAACGGGATACGCAAAAACACATACACACACAGAGAGTCATGCAGCAGTGGCACAGAAACCAACAATCGCAGGCAGCCGCTGAGGCTACTGCGTTCGGCTTTCGACTGAGAACGACCCTCGGTGGAGAGATCAGCCAACGGGTCTGCAGGCCGATACATCCTCGAGATCACGGGTGTAGGGCACGACTTCTGTGGAGACTCACCCGAACAGCGTCTGGGCGGGCCTGAGGCTGGGATGCGGCGCTGCTTCCCTCCGGACCCCGCCTGTGCTTTCGACATCCTGCTCAGCCCTTTGTCAGGACTCTCGGCATCCGGAGACAGTCCTGTGGACTCCGTAGAGAGGTCAGGCTGGAGCCACGGAGCCCCGCCACTCAAGCACTGCCACGGAGGGCTCCTGTTTGCCCGGCCTCAGGGCGTAGTTTCTATGACAACGGTGGGACCCACTGTGACGCGAGCACCCGCTCGCCGCGAGCACCCGCCCGCCACTCGCGCATGCGCAGTGGCTGGGCCGCCCCGCTCTCCGCTGCCAGCTGTATAATAGTCTTTACTAAAAAAAAAAAAAAAAAAAAATGCAAAAACTACATGGGCAAGGTGGCAGGTGCCTGTAGTCCCAGCTACTCCGGAGGCTGAGGCAGGAGAATGGCATGAACCCGGAAGGCAGAGCTTGCAGTGAGCTGAGATCCGGCCACTGCACTCTCTCCTGGGTGACACAGTGGGACTCCGTCTCAAAAAAAAAAAAAAAAAAAAAAGCATATAAACATTTTGTGTTAAGAAATTGTCTTGAAAAAATTACGTGTACATAAATTACTGGCATACTTCTTTTCTTAACACATCACGAATATTTTTCATAAGTGTTAATATTCAATAATTTTTAAATTTTTAACAGCAGTATATCACTTCACCACCTCGTTAACATTCCACTGCTGGACACTTAACTAGCTACCAGATTTTGGCTCTTCAAACTGTGATTTCAGTCCGGGTGCAGTGGCTCACGCCTGTAATCCTAGGAGTTTGGCAGGCCAAGATGGCAGATCACTTGAAGTCAGGTGTTCAAAACTAGCTTGGCCAAGATGGTGAAACCCCATCTCTACTAAAAATACAAACAATTAGCTGGGTGTGGTAGTGCACACCTATAATCCCAGTTACTCAGGAGGCTGAAGCAGGGGAATTGCTTGTACCCAGGAAGTGGAGCTTGCAGTGAGCTGAGATCCGGTCACTGCACTCCAGCCTGAGCGATGGTAAGACTCCGTCTCAAAAAAAAAAAAAAAAAAAAAAAAACCTACATATATATACACACGTGGGTTAACATAATAATATTAGCAAAACTTTATATTCACAAACATTTGCCAGGCACTATTCCAAGTGCTTTATGTATTTTAAGCCATTTTAACCCTCACAAAAATGCATAAAGTGCTATTCCCTCCATTTCCCAGAAGGGAAGCTGAGGCACGGAGTGATTGATCACTGAGTTAGTAACAGGCAGGGCCAGGATTTGAACCGATGGCCTTATCATCGCCTACTCTCTCAGTAGACGACTATTATACAGCTGGTCTTTAAAATTAGGATGTAAATGTTCATAAGGAGCAGTGGTTCTCAAAGTCAGGTCTGGGCACCACCTGGGGACTTGTTAGAAATACATATCAACTGAGCCAGAAACCCCACAGTGGGGCCCTGCAGTCTGCCTTGTAACACACTCTCCAGTGGTTCTGGTGCATGCTCAGGTTTGAGGAAGAGAAAGTGGTAGGAAGAGCCCTCACCAAGGAAGCCAGAAAAGCTGCCGACTTCGCTGTACTTCAAGACGATTGTTGGAGGGTTTGTGTCTAAACCCCGGAGGATATGTTTTCTCATCTAGAAAACGGGAACACGGATCGCCATGAGGGATGACAGGCAGTAGATTAGACGACTTCTACCATTCATTCAAGCTCTACATTTCTATGACTCTAAGGCCATGGAAACATCATATATGATAAAGTTAAAAGTAATTGTTAAAATTGTGCAAAACTGGTTTATATCAGGGGTAGGAGAGGAAATTGGAAAGAAGTATAAAAAAGAGTGGGTATTGTAGAATTCCATTTGTGATGTTTTGAAGCTAATTTTATAAAGAATACACTTTTTATACAGCACACTAACCACATTCTGATTTCTTTAGGTCTCTGAATTAAAACAACAGCTTCGAATTCGGGGCCTGCCTGTGTCAGGCACCAAAACGGCCCTCACGGACCGGCTTTGACCCTTCCAGGACTGCTCTGGCAACCCAGGGCCGAACTTTGGGGATATAACGACTGTCACTTTTCCTGTCACACCCAACACTCTGCCCAATTACCAGATTTCTTCCACCAGTGCCCTCGCCAATGGTTTCTACCACTTTGGTAGCACCAGCTCCAGCCCCACGATCTCTACAGCCTCCTCTGACCTGTTGGTGGCCGGGCCCCGGCCAGACACCTTCAATGATGCCTCCCCCTCCTTCGGCGTGCATCCGTCCCCAGTCCACATGTGCACGGAGGAGTCTCATGAGCAGCCTGAATGGGGGTCTGTTCCTTCTGAGCTGGATCGGCTGGACTCTGAGAAGGACAAGATGCTGGTGGAGAAGCAGAAGGTGATCAACGAACTCACCTGGAAACTCCAGCAAGAGCAGAGGCAGGTGGAGGAGCTGAGGATGCATTTTCAGAAGCAGAAAAGGAATAACTGTTCAGAGAGGAAGCCACTGCCTTTCCTGGCTGCCTCCATCAAGCAGGAAGAGGCTGTCTCCAGCTGCCCTTTTGCATCCAAGTACCTGTGAAAAGACAAAGCAGCAGCTCAGAGTGTCAACCGCCGGCTTGTGAAGCGGCTCAACTCCAGCCTCTTGGAAATGCCTATTGTGTGGAGTCCTCAGATCAAACCAATGTACTTTATTCCACATTTCTCAAACCACAGTGTTCTCCTCAGCATTCACCGCTTGGGGTTGTGAAAAGCCCACAGCACACCAGTTTGCCCCCTCACCCAACAACCCTCACTTTATGCCCTCATCCTCCGGGGTCCAGGGAGAAGGACACAGGGTCTCCTCACCCATCAGCATCCAGGTGTGCACTGCACAGGTAAGAGCACCTTGCACCATGCCTGGTGCACACCTCTTTCTGGAAGTGGGTTACAAATTTTCAACTCTGTAAAGGGCCAGATGGTAAATATTTTTTGCTTTGCAGGTCACACTGCCTGTGTCATCCCAACCTAATTTTGCCCTTGTATCACCAAAGCAGCCACAGACATCATGTAAGCAAATTCACATGGCTACGTCCCAATAAAACTTTATTTTAAAGAAAAGTCAGTGAGCAAGACTTGGCTTGTGGGCTGCAGTTTGCTGACCACTGCTCTCAGGATTCCCAGGATTCCTTGGTATCCAACCTTATCATAGGCAAAACCAATGCCTCAAAGGTTTAAAGGAGAAATCATCAGATCTTACTCTTCATTTAATGGTCTGCATAGTGCAAACATTTACTGATCACCTACTATGTGCCAGGCCCTGTTCTCATCTCTGGGAATTAGCTGAGCTAGTCAAACAAAAATTTCTCTTCTCATGGGAACAGAGACAGTTTAAAAGCAAATGAAACAATTTCAAAGTAAATTCTGTACTATATTAGAGGAAGATACATCTTATGGGGAAAAAGCAAAAGGGTGTGTGTGTGTGTAATTTGGAAGTTTGCTACTTTTTTCTTGAGATGGAGTCTCATTCTATCACCCAGGCTGGAGTGCAGTGTCATGATCTTGGCTCACTGCAATCTCTGCCTCCCGGGTTCAAGCAATTCTTATGCCTCAGCCTCCCAAGTAGCTGGGACTACAGGCACATGCCGCCACACCTGGCTAATTTTTGTATTATTAGTAGAGCCAGGGTTTCACCATATTGGCCAGCTGGTCTCGAACTCCAGACCTCGTGATCTGCTCGCCTTGGCTCCAAACGTGCTGGGATTACAAGCATGAGCCACCACACTCAGCTGGAAATTTGCAACTTTAATTAGAAGGGCCAGGGACATTTAGCAAAACCTTGAAAGTAGTAAAAATAAAAAGTTGTGGATATTTGGGGTGCAGGCATTGAAGGCGAAGGAGAAATAGCACATACAGAGGCCCTGAGGTTAGATCTTGTAGGAACTGTTCAAGGATCAGAAAGAGGGCCAGTGGCTGGACTAGAATGGAAGTGGTCATAGGAGATGGCTTAGGAGACTCACTAATTCAAGTATGCTGCTGCTGGCCATGTAATTTGTCACTTCCTCTTTTACAGAACTCAGGAGCTCACGATGGCCATCCTCCAAGCTTCTCTCCCCATTCTTCGAGCCTCCACCCGCCCTTCTCTGGAGCCCAAGCAGACAGCAGTCACGGTTCTGGGGGCAACGCTTGTCCCAAAAGCCCATGTGTATGGCAAAAGGTAGGCACCTGAAAAAAGGCTTCAACATGGAATTCACTTTGCCTCTTCTCTCTTCTGTAACCCGGGAGGCAGAGGTTGCAGTAAGCTGAGATCGCACCACTGCACTGCAGCCCGGGTGACAGAGCGAGACTCTGTCTCAAAAAATAAATAAATAAAATAAAGAAAGAAAGAACAATATTGGTTAATAATGACTGATCTATGCTTACAACATTAAATGCTGGTGGGAGAGATGGACAGATTGATTATAAAGGGCTGGAAATGTCCTCCAAAGTGAGCAATAATGAAGTTCCCTTTAAAGGCAGAAATAAATTTCATTGTAGAGAGAAACAAATCCACTCCAAGTGCATGTAAAAGGATGTACAAATATGAGTTAGAAGTTTTCCCAGGGAGTCATTTGCTGGGGTCGTCCCAGAAATCATGATGACTAAAATGGCCATAATCTGCAAAACAACGTGAACAATTAACTAATTTCTGTGAAGTTAAAGATTAGGATCAGGGTGTGTGGGAAACAATGTTGGAGGAAGAGAGAGGGACACAGATCCCTGGACAGGATTGGAGAGATGCGCAAAGCAGAGGACACAGTGCAGTATCCTTATGGAAAAGGAAGAGACATCACCCTTCAGCTGGTGGAAGAAGTCAGGGGTATGAAGGATTCAGGGTATGGAGAGTCTCAAGGGGCAAAGAAGAGGTGGCAGAAAGGAGACAAACAACATAAGCATAACATAAAGTCAGGGAAGGGGCAGAGACCCTGACGTGGACCAGACACTCCACAGGAGAACACACTCACAATAAACAAAGCTGGTTCATAAAGAGACCTCAGCAATGCCTCCAGTTCTCTGCAAAATAACCCATTTGGAATAAATGACCTGTGGGATAGATTACTCTGGAAATTCCTGAGTTGATTTTTTTTTTTTTTTTTTTTTTGAGACACTCTGTCTCACTCTGTCACCCAGACTGGAATACAGTGGTGCAATCTTGGCTCACTGCAGCATCCACCTCCCAGGTTCAAATGATTCTCCCACCTCAGCATCCCGAGTAGCTGGGATTACAGGCCCGCCACCACGCCTGGCTGATTTTTTTTTTTGTTTTTAGTGAGATGGGGTTTCACCATGTTGGCCAGGATGGTCTCGAACTCCTGACCTCCGGAGATCTGCCTACCTCTGTCTCCCAAAGTGCTGGGATTACAGCCATGAGCCACCGCACCGGCCTGATCTTTTTCGTACTGAACTGGACTCTTACTTATTTTCCCCTAAAAGAAGAGGGTGTGCCTTAAGGGAGAAAATTGATCTGCAAGGTTCCCATTCTAAGATGCCACCCAACAAACCCACAGTACCATTCACTATTGTTAATATATGGGAGTTATTTTCTAAGCCCTGGACCTTTTCTTTCCTCTTAGATCAATTTTTCCAAAATTTAGCCTGTATTTTCTAGAACAGAAACAGTATCATGTCAGACCCATGAATTCAATACCTTTCTCCGTATTTCACCCACGCAGATGGTTGGTTTACACTCTTCTGATAAGGTGGGGCCAAAGTTTTCAATTCCATCCCAACTTTTTCTAAGTCAAGTTCAGCAATTTCAGAGGTAACACAGCCTCCATCCTATGAAGATGCCGTAAAGCAGGTCACCATGTGATTTGTTCTTTATGGAAGAATAAAAAGACTGACTCAATGAACAGACATTGTTTTATATGATTAAACTTCACATAGTTTGTAAATTCTGATACTGAGTGTGTCATGTGCCACGCCACCAAAATAAGCAAATTAAGTAGACAATAATTGGAAAACAGTGTTGCGTGTGTAGCTGTGTGAGGCAGGGAGAGAAGAGAGAGGTCACCTGTCTGGCTTTGGTACCAGCTCTGCCATCTGCCAGCTGCCACTGTTGCTCAGGTGAACATTTCACCTCTCTTATACAAAACAGGGATATTTACTTGGTAAGGATTCCAGATAACCTACACTTACCACTTTGTTCATGTACATAATCGCTTCTCAAATAGATGACAGTGATTGTCAGGGTAATACTTCCTAAGGTGCTCCCTGGCTTTAAAATTCAATGACCCTGTCAAAACATTGATGGGTGTTGAAGCTGGATAATAACGCAAGAGGTTCACTGTATCCTCTGCTTTCATTTGTATTTGGAAAGTCTCAAAATTAAAAAGTCGGAAAAAGAAAAAACAAGGCTGGGTCTGGTGGCTCACACCTGTAATCTCAGCACTTTGGGAGGCCAAGGCGGGTGGATCACATGAGGTCAGGAGTTTGAAACCAGCCTGACGAACATCGTGAGACCCCGTCTCTACTAAAAATACAAAAATTAGCCGGGTGTGGTGGTGTGTGCCTGTAATCCCAGCTACTCGGGAAGCTGAGGCAGGAAAATTGCTTGAACCTGGGAGGCGGAGGTTGCAGTGAGCTGAGGTTGCAGCACTGTATTCCATCCCAGGTGACAAGAGCAAAACCGTGTCTCAAAAAAGAAGAGAAAAGAAAAGAAAAACAGAAAACAATTAATGATCCCCTATTTCAATAGTTGGAGCTTGGATAAGTATTTGATAGCCCTTCATATGTGCTTAACCCAGAGAAGAACATTTACATCGGTTGCTGTTACGGATATCCCACAGATCAAAGTCAGCCTGCAGTTAAGTTTTGTCTGGCTTAAAAAGAATTTAACATAATAGGAGAGGTATGCAAAGGGGCTTTCTCATTTCTAAAAAGTTAGAGGATCTGGCAACCCAGAGCCACATTGCTGCAAGACAATTGCCTAAAGCAAGGCTCTTCTGCTACTTTGAGCCACAACTATGCTCTGCTCTCTGCCTCTTTTTCTTATTCTATATTCAGTTCATTTCAATTACCTGCCAGACAGAGCTTCTGGTACCTTCTGAACTGATAAATGACTCGTCTTTATCTCGGACCTCCTGACCTCGTGATCCGCCCGTCTCGGCTCTCAATGACCAAACTTTATATTTTTGGTCAGTGCTCCCATCCATATTGATTAGTGATACCTGTGTTTATTGAGTCTGTGCTCTCAGAGTAGTGAGATGGTATGAGAACCTTTGTTCTCCCCCTTCCTTCATCCTGATTCTTCAGTTTCAAAAGAAGGGCCAGGCAAAGTGGACGCCCAGAAATAAGACTCTACTGAGATGAGCCAGAGGGAGGGGACATACCCTACAAGTGTCTACAGCTTCCTCAAGCTACTGCAATGAAGAACCAACAAAATATGAGCCAAGTTCTTGGACCACATTGCAGAAACCAAGCAAGAGGTAGATTCAGGTCACTTCAAAGTAAGAGCCTAAAAAGTCATTTTCTATATACTAAGATGTCCTGCCCCTGGGATGAAAACCTCTCAAATAATAGAACTGACTCTAAAATACTCTGTGCTAGGAAGCATTCTGCCTTCTTTTTCCTTTCTCCTGTTTAGTAGACTGTTTCATTCAGCAGTTTATCTGCCTAAAATTAATACTGAAGCTGAATCAAATATGGTTAAAAAGCCATCAGGCAATAGACCCATGGTCATAGCAGCATGATTCACCGTAGCCCAAAGGTAGACACAACCCAAATGTCCATTGACAAATGAATTATAAACAACACGTGTTATCTATACAATGGAATTTTATTCAGTCTTTAAAAAAAGAAATTCTGGCCAGGCGCGGTGGCTCAAGCCTGTAGTCCCAGCACTTTGGGAGGCCGAGACGGGCGGATCACGAGGTCAGGAGATCGAGACCATCCTGGCTAACACGGTGAAACCCTGTCTTTACTAAACAAACAAACAAAAAAAAAAACAAAAACTAGCCAGGCGAGGTGGCGGGCACCTGTAGTCCCAGCTACTCTGCAGGCTGAGGCAGGAGAATGGCGTGAACCCGGAGGCGGAGCTTGCAGTGAGCTGAAATCTGGCCACTGTACTCTAGCCTGGGCGACAGAGCGACACTCTGTCTCAAAAAGAAAAAAAAATCTGTAATAGCAAATGACCCGGAGTCAGCAGATGGATGAACTCCGGACGTGATTATTGAAAGTGGAGGTAAGACTGCCTGTGTCCTGTCCATTAGGGCATTCTGAACCTGCGTGAACTCTTAAGGAATGAACTCTAGGCAAGATCAGATGCACACTGTGAGTCGGATGTACCAGCCAGTCCTCAGGGAGAGTCATTTCCTTTGAGCTTCTCGCACATTTTACAGCTGATAAAAGAAAGCATAGTGGATGATTCCTCACTGCCTTTGTCCTAGGAGCATTTTTCAGAATCACTTTAATAGTTTTCATGTCTCAGCCTAATCCTTGTTTCCTTAAGTGTTTTCTCTTGCTGCTCTACTGCTTTCTATGTTCTAATCTCAATGTGCCTGCCTTCTCAATTATGAGAAAAGAAAAACAGGATATGAACGTTTTGTGCCACCAACTCAAAGTGAAATTCAATTAGTAACCTTCCACTGGATGGTTCATTCGGGTTAAATGTTATTCATGCTAGCAATAAAACATAATCAACCTGTGCTTTTTGTCATCTTTTAATTTGTTCATTTATTTACTTAAAAAATTACAGAGTGTGTACCTAGAATTTCAAACCACACAAATGAATACGATGGACCTGAGGAGGATGTGTAGAAAAAAAAGAAAAGAACTCAGGGAAGAATCTTTAGGCCAAAAACATTTAAGATTTCAGAGACGGAGGTAGCAAAGACTCAGAGAAGAGGGTAGCCAGGCATTGTGCTAGTCTCGGTGCTGCATCAGACGAAGTCCTGATTTCTATAGAGTTTACAGTCTGTAAGGGAAACAGACAACAAGCAAGTGAACACACCTTTCCTCCACTGTAACAAGGGAAGAAGAAAGAGATGGGTACAAACAAATGTGTGTATATAAGTTCTGTGATGGAAAAATGTGAAGAGTTCATATCAGATGCCTGTATTTTTATACAGACCACATACACCACATACATATGCATACACAACACACACATTATATATATATATTACTACACATATATAATATATATATATATATATATATGTTTTGCAGTCTTAAATGCCACGGTAGGTCTGACATCATAAATCTAAAGTGAAACCAAGTCAATTTTGTTGATATATATATATTGAGATGGAATCTCACTCTGTCACCAGGCTGAAGTGCAGTGGTGCAATCTCGGCTCACTGCAACCTCCTACTCCTCCCGGATCAAGCAATTCTCCTGCCTCAGCCTCCAGAGTACCTGGAACTACAGGTGTGCCACCATGCCCAGCTATTTTTCATGTATTATTAGAGATGGGGTTTCACCATGTTGGCCAGGATGGTCTCAATGTCCTGACCTCATGATCCGCCCCCCTTGGCCTCCCAAAGTGCTGGGATTACAAGCGTGAGCCACTGCATCTGGCTTGCTCTTGTATATCTTTAATGAAATATGTGGCAAGGCCAGAAACGCATGAGAATGTAGAAGGGGAGTGTGGAAGATTCAGGTGAAGAAGAGCAGTTATGACTTAATTATGAATGAATTGAGTTTTCTGGAGAAACACAGCAGGGTTGTTTTGCAGTCTTAAATGCCAGTGGTAGTCTGACATCAGAATCTAAAGTGAAACCAGTCAGTTTTGTTGTTTAATTTTTCTGTTGCAATGTTCTGCTGATCCAGAGCATGCTCAGCGAAGGCAGATGGTCAGGCTCATCCAGAGGTAGGGTTGTGCCAAAACTACAGGCTGGACAAGAAAAGAAGTGAAGACCAGAGGGACTGGTGGACAGTGATAACGTAATAGAGTCTGTGGATTGGCGTGACTGTAAATGGTTGCAAAATTATTGTTACCAGGTACTTAATAAGTGGCTTGGAGGTTTGGAGAGGATGGACAGCGAGGAGGAAAACATAGCTTGAAAGTGAGCTTTCAGAGGGATGCAGTATTTGGAGATGACACAATCCAAGATGTGTCTGACGGGTGAGAAAGAGGGAATCACTGGAGTTGAGAGCAAGTCGGAGCTGAGAGGCCACCATGAATGCTGTGATTTCCAAGGATGCTCAGGTTACAGAATGAGAAGGGCTGAAGTGGGGGAAAGACAATGGAGTAGGAAGTAGAGCTTTCAGTGAATGAGGAGGAGTGACCAGAAGACTAGGGCGGAGGCATTGGTGTCACCCTCAAAACCCAAAACTGCTGAGTTGTCATCAGAAGGAGAGGGAGTAGCAATCAGAAAGTGGCAATGGTGTGGCACCTGGTCCCTCATCTTCAGGCCCTCACTGAGAGTGTCGGGATGGACTCAGTGTCCTCAAGGGACCACCAGGGGTCAGAGGAGTAGGCACAGGAACCTTCAGGGAAGAGAGTTTAAGAATCACAGAGTAGAATTCCCAACAGGAAAGGGTTTGGGAAAAATGAATTGGAGATTGATAGAGCAGCTTAGAGATGAGATTGGGTGGTGAGCGTGACCAGGGAAGCATGGCCGTCTTCCGTATCTAAGTGTAACTCGCTCATATTGCGTGGCATGCTCAATTTGAAGTGATTTAACAAGTCACATCGTGTATTGCCCACAGAAATGCCAGACGCTAGAGAGGATCACTCATGTCTTCAAAAAGTCCCAAAGATACCCAGATCTTCCAAAGTCCAGCTGCTGTCCTCCCCAGCCCTCGTCTTCTTTTGAACAAGCCTCTTCTGGCGGCCAGTCCCCTTTGATCCATGCCACCGACAGTGATGAGCATCTTGAAGTCTCAGTAAATTCCAGAGCCCCCTAGGAAAGGTGAGTGATGTCACCCTTCTAAAAATTGGGAGTGAAGAACCTCATTTTGATGGGATAATGGATGGATTCTCTGGGAAGGCTGCAGAAGACCTCTTCAATGCATATGAGATCTTGCCAGCCCCCTCTCTCCGATGCAGACACTGTTTTTGCCCTCTTCTGTGGACAGCAGTGGGCTGCAGTTAAGCTTCACTGAATCTCCTTGGGAAACCATAGAGTGGCTGGACCTCACTCCGCCAAGTTCCACACCAGGCTTTAGCGCCCTCAGCACCAGCAGTCCAGCATCTTCAACATCAATTTCCTGGATGTCACTGATCTCAATTTGAGTTCTTCCATGGACTTTCACTTACAGCAGTGGTAGAATGCCCGATGCACCAGCGCTACGGAAGACCAATAGGAGTTCCATGGGGGAAAGCACACAGCCATACGTACTTTACTGCCCAAAAATAGAAGAAGAAGAAGAAGAGAATTGAAGAGAAGCAATGTAAACTTCTGTGCCAATCAACAAGAACAAATAGAAGACATTTGAAGAAATACATATACTGTAATATTTACCAATATTCAGTACCTGTTAATATTTCAACATGCATTCAGAAATGTGCTTTCTCAGATTAAGGATGCCAAAAAAGATATTTCACTGTCTTTTCAAAGGCCAGTATATTTTCTAGTCCATTATTTTTCTCAGGCATGTTGGGGCATAAGCTCACACTGCAAGCTTTTCTCATTAATTCACTAGAGATAACATGGAAAGGAAACACAGTCTTTTGGGAGCACAGGGAAGCCAGCCCTCCAAGGTTATGGAAGACATACCTGCGATGGAAGCTGTTGCCCAATGTCTCCATTACTCTCTTTCAAAAGAGAAGCCAGATCCAGCATCAAATCAAAAGTTCTTGAGACAGAGGGACAAAACCAATCTTTTTTGAGGAAAGCTAAATCAACTCAATGTCCCTCTACCACAAAACTGCCCCATTGGAGTAGTTCTGAACCTGTACCCAGGATTCAGTGTGGTCACTAATAACAGTTAACCTGAACTAAGTCCACAGAACTCCACCCAGAACTTTCTTCTTTTCTAACCAGTAGCCCAATCATTCCCACCATATCTCTGCTGATAAGTACGTGTCCTAGATGAGAACCCTGAAGGATGCAGACCATCTTCCCCCAAAAGAGATGCCACAAACTCCCCAACACAGCCAGCCCCCTTTAGTTCCAAAGACTAGAGATGACCACATTGGTAGAAACATATCTGAGGCACAGGAAGGAAGCCGTACCAGGGATAATTCAGACAGGACTAGAGAATAACATCATTTCACATACCCTGAATAAACACCCTGGATTCCTATAACAGGACTATTACTTATGGGAGTCCACTTTCTCCTTTTTTTGCTATTATCACTTTATCTTTCTCTCACTCCACTTTTCCCTCAAGGTACCAATCCTTTCCTGTTCCTCACTGGGCCATCTTTCTTTTTCTGCCCCAACATTGGGAGGGGAGGACTCCTCAGCTCTAACAAGCTGCCATACTCCTAAGAAAGCCATTTTTGAAAAATGTAACAATCCAGGTTCTTCTGGAGAACTCATTCCCACACGCACAATTGCTGCAAAAGGAAGTCGCAAGAATTTCTTGAGGAAGAACTGGTGACTTGGTTCCTCAGTCACAATGTTCCTTCTATTCTCATTCAGTTTTCAAGAAAGTATTGGTTTGTTGTTGCTCTAGGGAAACTGGAAATCATTACATTGTAAAGACAAATACGGATGATATTTACAGGAGAGAATTTCAAATCTGGGTTTTTGAAAGAAAACAGAATTGCACATTGAAAACAATGGAAGTAAAAAGACAATGGTCTAATGTGCATTCCTCATTACCTCTCGTGACTTTGGCTGGGAGTTGGAAAAAACTAAAATTTCAGGACAGTCTCTGTAAGGCTCACTGTGGCTCCAGTTCAACATTTTATATTGTTGCATGCTGTAGAAGGAGCTATTGCTGTTGTTTTGTTTTTTTTATTAAATCACTAAGGCACTGTTTTTATCTTTTGTAAAAAAAAAAAAAAGTTGTTCACTGTGCACTTATAGAAAAAATAATCAAAAATGTTGTGATTTAGGAGCTCTCTTTTTGATAAACCAAAGATTTAGAAGTCATTCCGTTGTTAACTTGTAAAAAATGTGTGAAGCACAGAGAGTTTTGGTGATTGCTACTCTGAAGCTGCCAGATCTTATTCTGTGGGTGGGATGTGAGTGGGCGAATACACACACACACATAAATACACATGTATGTATGATAGATATATACATATGTGTACATTATATCTGTGTGCGCGTGTATCTTCAAAAGCAGCATTACTGACTTCTACACCAAAAGCCTTTAACCCTTAATCTGATGTGAATGATACCTGGCCTTTCTCACTATGAATTTCTGATTAATCAACCAGACTACACGTTGCCTCTCTGTGTGACTAACGGCTCCAACCCGATGACTCACAGCTACTTGCTTATCATGAACAAGCTCATCTTGGCAGTGAATATGGATGTGAAAAGACAGAACAGCTTCACCATTAGTAGCTGGAAATGGTATCACAGTCTCTTGTAGAAGAATATGAAAGGAACATGAAAATCATTTTACATTCCTTTATCTGCATTGTGTTTTAAAAGATCCACATGATAAATTTTTATTTTGCTTTTATGTCAGTCATCAGAACCAACAAAATCCAGAAGAAAAAATCGCCAGTGTTTCCTTCAAAGATGAAGCTACTGGGGAAGAAAACCTTATTAATACACTCCCACATTTGTTCATTCCTCAGCTGTTGATGTTTTCTTGGGGTCTTGACAAAGCTTGCTGGTCAGTGCACTTTCCAGGTGTCATGTTTTGCTGTTTGCATGTTCTTTTTCTTCCCCTTACTTCCTTTGGAAAACAAATTCACACAGTGCCCCTACTCTGAGACCTGGGACTGAGCGTTAATTATATTTTTCCTTTGGGTATTTCTGTCTGAGAGACTAGACCTAATTAGGAGGCCTCTGTACTTCTCCAGATTGTGCTTTTTTATGGGGATCTTTTAGGCTATGACCCAGGACTGATAGATACGCCTGACGGTAGACAAAAGATAAAATGGTTCCTATATCCCAATGGAAACCAACACAGTTAAAAGAGCAGATCTCTGGATAACTGCTCTCAACCTCCTTCCACAGTCTCCACAAACCACATTCACCCTCTCTCTTCATAGCTCAGATGTGAAATTTGAGGGAGAAAACTGGAGATAATTGGGAGAAGATTGATGAAGTTGGCTGCTTCCAGTACATCAGATAATCCATGAATTTGTCTCCCATTGAGAATTTTATTTTAAATTCTTTTAAACTCTTAGTTGTGTCTTTTGTGATGACAAATCAGGCACGACGAAAAGATGTACAGAGACTTACGAAGATGGTCACATTCAAGTTCCCTAATGCTCTTACAACCTGAAGATGACCATGTGCAGTTTTCTTAAGACCTCTGAGTCCCCGTGGTGATGAAGACTTGAAGACATTTGCAGCTATCTGTTGCAGTCTAGTAGATTCATACTTACCTAAAGAAGTCAAAAAATTTATTCATGCAAGTGCTTGCAGCAAGCCAGTGCTTATTAGTCGTGACCTGCTTCTAACAAATTAATATGAGACAACACATATTCTATTGGAAGGGAGAAAGAGGGAGGAAGAGAGGGATGGGGAGGGAGGAAGGAGAGGGAGGAGGGAGAAAGGAAGGGAAGACAGGAGATGGGAAGGGGTCAAAGAGAGAAGGAAGGAGAAGGGAAGGAAGGAAAGAAGAGAGAAAAGAAGGAAGGGAAGAAAAAAAGGCCAAACTTTCTGATCTAAGAACTTCTCAGTTCAGCTAAGATGTAACACTATGAGAAGTAAATCAGAATTTTTTTAAGGAGAAGTCATTCTTAGCACTGCAACAATTGTACCAGTAATTGAGGAAACCAAGAC
>NW_022680980.1:0-51830 GCF_009764315.1 Trachypithecus francoisi | reverse complement strand
AAATTCAATCTAAAATAGATTGGTAAAGACAATTAAGAGCTTCCTGAATATTTCTAGATATCAAAGAAAAAGAAATTATTAGAATTCAGATGAGAAATACCCCTCATACAAAAGATTAATGATTTTTTTTACTATCTTGGTTTGGGTCCACCAGCAATGAGGATTCCTGTTTAGGCAGCAAATTTACACTGGGAGGGAAGGAGGAAAGTGAGGAAGGGAACAGAAAATGAATGGTAAAAGACACATCAACAACCCACCTGACTCAGGATAACTGAAGATCAACCACTTGTGGAAACATGGACTAAATTCCTCTGGGCTGTTCCACCTGAGAGATGAGGAAGCTGGGGTATGTATACACCTCATCCGTCCTCACTGATTATGAGCTGTCTCTCTTGTTCTCTTTCAAGCTGCTATAACAGATTCCTTGTCACTGTGTAATTCATAAGGAGCACATATTTATTTTCTCGCACGTCTGGAGAATGGGAAATTTAAGATCAAGGCATGGGCAGGTTAAGGTCTGCTTTCTTTGCTTTCAAGATGATACCTGGAGTTTTGGGTCCTTCAAAGGAAGGAAGGTCGTGTCTTAACATCACAGAGGAGCAGCAGAGAGAGAGACAGATCCTAGCCCTATAATCCCTGTTTATAGTAGTATTCATGTATTCCACTAGAGGGCTCCACCCTGATGACCTAAACACATCCCAATAGGCCCCATATGGCAATACCATTACACTGAGAATTAGCTTTACAACAGATGGATTCTGGAGGACACAGTGAAACCACAGAACTTTCCTAATAAGGGAGGAGACCACCCCTCATATCGTCTTATGCCCAATTTCTGCCTCCAAAGAAAGAAGAAGTAAACACTAAAAGGCAGAAATGAAATCCACAGGCAGACAGCCCAGCACGGCACCCTGGCCCTGGTAGTTAAAGATCGATCCCTGACCTAACTGGTTCTGTTATCTCTAGATTACAGACATTGTATGGAAATGCACTGTGAAAATCCCCATCTTGTTTTGTTGCAATCTAATTACCGGTGCATGCAGCCCCCAGTCACATATCCCCTGCTTGCTCAACCAATCACGACCCTCTCACATGCACCCCGCTTAGAGTTGTCAGCCCTTAAAGGGACAAGAATTGCTCACTTGGGGACCTTGGGTCTTGAGACAGAAGTCTTGCTGATGCCCCCGGCCGAATAAACCCCTTCCTTCTTTAACTCAATGTCTGAGGAGTTTTCTCTGCGGCTTGTCCTGCTACATTAAGAGACACCCATTCCAGCCCATTTGTTCTGCAAAGCATGCAGGCAGCATTCTCTGCCCAAGACCATAAAGAACGTAAGACATGTATATTGCCATTGGAAGTGAGCAGAGGTACAGCAAAGGGAAAGCCCTAGACTACAGATGGGGACTCCTACATTCATCCTGGTACAGTTAACCCTTGAATAACTTGGGTTTGAAATTTGCAGATCCACTTATATTTTCTTCTGTGTGTGTCACCTATGAGCAAGCACTTAATACATAGAAAATATATTTTCTCATTTTCATAGTTTTCTTAATAACATTTTTTCTTTAGCATACTTTATTGGAATAATAGACTATA
This sequence comes from Trachypithecus francoisi, assembly GCF_009764315.1. NCBI lineage: Eukaryota > Metazoa > Chordata > Mammalia > Primates > Cercopithecidae > Trachypithecus > Trachypithecus francoisi. Next base: position 50,234 of record NW_022680980.1, on the reverse strand, counting down.
TGATATAAATAACTTTAAAAAATTGTTTATCAACTGTTTATTTTATCACTATGGCTAGCAATCAAAAGTAAGCTATTAGTACTCAACTTAGAAATGCAAAAGTTCTACACAGGTTTTCAACTACACCTGTGCTCAGTACTCCAACTTCCACATTGTTCAGGGGTCAACTGCCCTTTCAGTCTGTAGCTGTATCTCTCTTGAACAGCATCTTGGCAGGTGGGTTGCAAGTAAAGCAATCCGGTACATAGCATCTCAAACTGTGCTGCATTGGTATGATGATTATGTAAAGCCAAAGGCATTTAGAAAGCAGCAAATGCACTAAACGGCTTTTCCTAAACATCCCTTATCTGCCTAAAGAAGAATCTCCAGAAGGAAGCGAATTGTCACGAAAATTCTTCTGAGAATCTTTATATCAGGGAAGATTAATATCAAAGAAGAATCTAAAATAGAAGAGACTGGAAGTTGATGCTTTATCCAGACAAGCTTTTATCTGTTCTTTTGAGGACACACTTCTGTTCTCATCTATTCTCTCCAGGTTGCCTACACTTCACAATTCCCTCTTCCCTAGAAAGAAATATAAACAACTAGATCTCATTGAGTTACCTGGGTAATCACCCTGCTATGATATCCTACTACACTTCAAATGAATTTTGTTTTCCTTTTCTCTTATTAATCTTCCTTTTGTCAGTTTATTTTCAGCAAACATTAAAGGACAAATGGAACTTTCTTGCTTTCTCCCAATATAAGCAAGTTCCCTTAAAATTCAGGCTGCTTACAAAGCAGCAGGAAGGTTTGTGCACAGGCTACAGCACTGTGGTTTGGCTCCCCTAGTCAGGCATCAGTAAAATTTTGTACAGCCTAGGCTGTAGCCCACTGATGCCACTGCTACTGAGCCAGGCTGGGACATTTTGGGCACATTAGAGATGTGAGATATATCAAGTGCAAATCCCTGTCCAATTACCTCTGGATCCAACTGATTTCTCCATGTACATAGGCAATTGCTTGATACAAGATTGGATGTCTCCTTCCTGAAGATGTTATCAAGGAGACTGTTGTCTGGGTCAGGATCATGTCCCCACTCACTGATAAAAAGTAAAAAAGAAAAGTGGTATTAATGGTGCATGGGAGGGACCTGCTTCATTCAGCGGTTACCTTCACTAAGAGAGATGAATTTTGGGAAATAATACTCAATGGCAGAAAAGAAGGTAGACTATGAAGGTGCCCAAAACAAGAATAAGGTGCAGCTCATTTAGTCTATGAGTATTACAGAGACCTGCACCTCTTGATAATGGTGGATCTGTGAGTGCTGCGTGCGTTGAGAAAACATGGTATCATCTCTGCTTCTGTAGTAAATTGTCTGATCTCATACTGGTAAGAACAATGGCATAACATCATTACCTAATACTTACAAATACATGTAGCATCATGTCAAAAAATTTTATTTTTAATTTTTTTACATAGGAACAATATTAAACTCAGAGAAATGTTGCATGTATATGACAAATACCCCCTTCCCTAACCAGAATCATATGAGTCTTTTGAAGACTTGAGAATTGTACCATCTAACATTTTACCATGGGTTTCCTACAAACTACTATATTCTCCTAAATAATCCCCACACACCAATGAAATACACTGCTCCATAGACTCCTGAGGAATATTTCAAATTGTCAAAAATAAACCATAAAATATTTCTCATAACAAAATAGTCCCTAGTAGAAACACATTCTCTGTGGACAAATTTGTGCTACCTGGTCTTACCTGGGACACCTGGGGACACTGAGCTGGTGTTCAGTTACTGACATGAGCCAGCCCTGCAGCTGTGCCCAGACTGCCCCATCCCTGCTCATTTGCATGTTCCCAGTGCACATCCTCCTGCCCTGAAGACTTCTTAATAGGCTGGTCACACTTTGTGCAGGAGTCAGTCCCAGTCAGGACACAGCATGGACATGAGGGTCCCCGCTCAGCTCCTGGGGCTCCTGCTGCTCTGGCTCCCAGGTAAGGAAGGAGACACTAGCAGTTGACTTAGCTCAGTGTGCTCACTACTGCTTTGCTATTCAGGGAAATTCTGTGACAACATGAATAATTGTGTGGACATTTGTTTTTATGTTTCCAATCTCAGGTGCCAGATGTGACATCCAGATGTCTCAGTCTCCATCCTCTCTGTCTGCATCTGTAGGAGACAGAGTCACCATCACTTGCCAGGCAAGTCAGAACATTTATAGTAATTTAGCCTGGTATCAGCAGAAACCAGGGAAAGCCCCTAAGCTCCTGATCTATGCTGCATCCACTTTGGAAAGTGGGGTCCCATCAAGGTTCAGTGGCAGTGGATCTGGCACAGAATTCACTCTCACCATCAGCAGCCTGCAGCCTGAAGATTTTGCAACTTATTACTGTCAACAGTATAGCAGTTACCCTCCCACAGTGTTACACAGCCGAACATAAACCCCAGGGAAGCAGATGTGTGAGGCTGGGCTGCCCCAGCTGCTCCTCCTGATGCCTCCTTGGGCTGAGACTGTTCCTCAGATGCAGCCACACTCTGATGGTGTTGGTAGAGGAGGATATGAAGTCACCTCTGCACCTGAATTCTTTTCTCTTTCTCAGCCCCAACTACACAGACATAGCAAGGCCTCTGCTGATTTAATAAAGACAGAGATCATGACACCTGAAGAGTCTAGTTTATGGCTTCAGTTGGAATTCATATAACACAGAAGAAGCCACTATAGATATTCTAACCTGAAATTGAAATTGTCTTAATAAAGAGAATTAAACTACTAAAGTCTAAATAAAATGTACAGATAAATCTCTAAATTTAATGTTTTATTTGCAAAGAAATATTTGCCAAGTGGGGCATACAGGAAAACTCAGTGGTCTTTAATGTATTGGAAGAATGAAGAGAAAGTTACCTTTTTATGAAAAAGGGAAAATATTACCTATGGCTCTTGGGGAAAGTTCATTGGCACTAGTAAGGCTTGGGAGCTGGCAAGCTCAGGCTGGTAAGCAGTGGTGGACAAATTGAAACCTAGAATAATAACAAGCTATCTCAGATGTTATGGATCAATTTGATTTCAGGTTACAAGAAGCCAAAGCAGTGAAGCTTGCAGAGAATTTTGTTTCTGAAATACCAGGGATTCGGTATAGATCCTGCTGCTCACCACACAGAAAGTCAATCACTAAGACAACAAGTACCGCCAATGAACAGGCTTTAATCAGGTGCCGCACTCAAGGAGATGGGGCACCATTCGCAAATGTATCTCCCTGACCAACTAAAATTAGGGTTTATATAGCAGGGAAGAAACGTGGGAAAACAGGAATTGGCGAGGGGTAAGGACGATAATTTGGTCAATAGGAAGCAGGAGGTCAGTTAGGTAATCATAATGGGCAAGGGGTCTGATGTCTCACTGTCCCAATTCAGTGATATGTAAGTTTCAGCTCTTTGATAGTATCTGGGAGGCCTGTTCATTGGTTTACTGGCAGAAGAAAAAAAAAAAAAAACCCTCAGGTAAGACAGATGTAATTATCCTGAGTTTTAAGACTGGGGGTGTCAATTTCTATGTTTATTCAAAAAAACATAAACATTAGTTCCATGGGATAAGGGGGCCTATTTTAATTGCATTCTAGAAACAATATTTTGTACCCTGAGTTCCTTTCCCCTCTGGTTTCTTGGCTCTGTTGGGTATGACAAGAATGACCCAATTCCTAAGATTCATTTTCACACTACAACTTTTCAAAGCCAAGGATACAGTAGTCATGAAAGCTGATATTAGAAGCAGGATTCTCTGTTGCTCCCTCAGAAAACAGAATGCATGTGCCCCTGAAGTATGGGCTGTTTAACCATGTGGTCCTCAGTCCTGTCTGAAGCTTAGGGGTGGGGTATTGATGCTCTCAGCTTCCTACAGCATCGTTCCAGGTGTTTCTCCAGTCCTCATCTCTGTCCCTGTGTCTGTCTTAGGTACCAATGGAGAATATTGAGTCATCCTTTTCTGACTTCCAAATCTTATGGGAAGACTTCTTATTGGGCAACTCTATAAGAAACAAGAGAGGCAAAAAGGGATATTTATGTAAGTTAAAATGAGGCCCCTGTGAGGCCTCGTGAGACCAAGGGTTCTTGGTCTCACACTGCTTTAGATAAAACGCCATGGAAATACGTGGAGTGGTTTTAAGGAGAGAAAAGTTTAATACACAAGAAGGAAGGAAGAAGAAAACAGCTAAATAGCTCCCCCATACAGAGACAGAGGGATGGGGATGGAGAAAACTCCATGAGCAGTGGAAAAGTGGCTGCTTATAGGAGGAGGCTGAAGGAGGTGGTGTCTGATTTGCATAGGGCTCAGGGGATTGGTTTAACCAGGCATGTCATTCACGTAACCTGAGAAAAAACTAGCCCTCCCATCCTAGCCATTTAATATGCAAATGTAGGGCACCATAATGTTCTACGCACATGGGGATATGTAGGGGCAGCCATGTTGCCAATCACATGTGGGGGCAAGGAAGAAGAAGGTGGGAATTGCCATGTTTGGGTGAACCTAGTTTCTCATGGCCTTTTTGCACATCAAAGCTTGCCAGCCTGACTCTAAGAGTCAGGACTTTCCTACTAGAAAAGAAATATTTTTGGAGTTGCTTTAAAAGAAACAAAACCTTCCCAAGGACCCCTTTTCCTCTCCATCTGCCTAAGATAATTTCTTTATAACTCTATAGAACTTGGGTTCCAGAGACGAGGACATGGACATCTTTTGGGATGGGGACAGTATTCATTCCACCAAATTATATATATTTTTCAGACCTCTGAATCCAAACTAATCCATCATATCCCCTGTGACCTGCATGTGTACATCCAGATGGCCTGAAGCAACTGAATCACCACAAAAGAAGTGAAAATAGCCTTAACTGATGACATTCCACCACTGTGATTGTTCCTTCCCACCCTAACTGATAGGATATAGTCTCCCCTGCCCTTAAGAAGGTACTTTATAATATTCTCCCCCACCCTTAAGAATGTACTTTATATGGCTATCCCAAACCTGTAAGAACTAATGATAATCCCACCACCCCTGCTGACTCCTTTTTCAGACTCAGCCCACCTGCACCCAGGTGAATAAACAGCTTGTTACTCACACAAAGCTGTTTGGTGGACTCTCTTCACACAGACACATGTGACAATATTCCCCAAAATCGTCCTTATCTGAAGTAAAATTTAAAAAATAACAAAGTATTTTTATGAAACAAGAGAGCCGGACAAAATCTAAGACTTAGTCAACTTGTGAGTCCTCTAACTTGTGAGTTTTAGCTGTTAAGGTGTGCTCACTGCACTGTCTCTACTGTAGACTTTTGGATATGTATATAGTTCAGAGGATTTTTTAATTTGATGACCCAGGGTAAACAAAACAGTATCTGAGACAGGTCTCAATTTATAGGTCTATTTGCCAAAGATAAGGCTTATGGCCTGTGACACAACCTTAGGAGGTCCTGCAAACATGTGCCCAAGGTGGTTGAATTACACATTAGTTTTACACATTTTAGGAGATGCAGAAATTACACAAATGCAAAGACACAAATCAATATACATAAGATATACATCAGTTTGTCCTGGAAAGGTGGGATATCTTGAAGCAGGGGCTTCCTGGTCACAGGTGGATTCAAAGTTTCTGATTGGCAACTGACTGAAAGAGTAAGCTCTGCCTAAGAATTGAATTTATCATAAAGAAGTGCTTGAGTTTAGATAAGGGGCGTGGAAGCCAAAGTTCTTGTCATGTAGATGAATCCTATGGGTAGCAGACAAGTAGGAGGAGGGGCTTATCAGACCTTAGAAAAAAAATGTCAGATGCTTTGGGAAACACTTAGTAAGGGGAGGAGATTCTCTGCAGAATGCAAATTTTCCCGACAACAGGCAGCTTTGCAGGGCCACTTCAGACTAGGTCAAAGAAATATTTTTAGGGTAAAATATTTTGATTTTTTTCAGGGCCTATTATCTGTCATGTTGGAGTAAGGTATCTTATTGCTACGAAGAGTCTGTTTTGTCAGTCCAAAGATCTCTGTTGTGATGATAATGCTGGTCAGTTGTGTCTGAACTCCAAAGGGAGGAGAACATAATGAGGCACATCTAAATCTACCTGCCAGTCATGGCATAACCTAGTTTTTCAGATTTCTCTGAAGTTCTCTCTGCCAAAAAAGAAGTCCATTCACCTGGTTTGTGGCTTACAACTTAATTTTTGGTTTCAACACACAGAAAAACAAAATCACTTCACAAATTCAATGAAAAATAGATTGGTAAAAACAAAACAAAACAAACAAGAAATTTAAGCGCTTCCTGAATATTCCTACATGTCAAAAAAAATAAATTATTAGAATTCAGATGAGAAATATCACTCATACAAAAGATTATTATTATTATTATTTTTAGTACTTAGTTTGGCTCCACCAGCAATGAGGATTCCTGTTTAGGCAGCAAATTTACACTGGGAGGAAAGGAGGAAAGTGAGGAAGGGAACAGAAGATGAATGCTAAAAGACACATCAACAACCCACCTGACTCAGGAGAACTGAAGATCAACCACATGTGGAAACATGGACTAAATTCCTCTGGGCTGTTCCACCTGAGAGATGAGGAAGCTGGAGTATGTATACACTTTTCACTCACGTCCATGTGAAGAGACCACCAAACAGGCTTTGTGTAAGCAATAAACCTTTTAATCACCTGGGTGCAGGCTGGCTGAGTCCAAAAAGAGAGCCAGCAAAGAGTGGTGGATTATCATTAGTCTTACAGGTTTTGAGATAGGTGGTCAAATTAGGAACAATGTTTTGTGGGCAAGGGTGGATCTCACAAAGTATACTCTCAAGGGTGGGGAGAATTACAAATAATTTTCTTAGGGTGGAGAGATTACAAAGTACATTGATCAGTTAGGGTGGGGTAGAAACAAATTACAATGGTGGAATGTCATCAGTTAAGGCTATTTTCACTTCTTTTGTGGATCTTCAGTTGCTTCAGGTGATCTCGATATATATGTGCAGGTCACAGGGGATATGATGGCTTAGTTTGGGCTCAGAGGCCTGACATTCCTGTCTTCTTATATTAATAAGAAAAATAAAACAAAATAGTGGTGAAGTGTTGGGGTGGTGAAAAATTTTGGGGGTGGTATGGAGAGATAATGGGTGATGTTTCTCAGGGCTGCTTTGAGCAGGATTAAGGGCAGCGTGGAAACCTAAAATGGAAGAGATTAAGCTGAAGGAAGATTTTGTGGTAAGGGGTGATATTGTGGGATTGTTAGAAGAAACTTTTATCCTACAGAATGGTTGATGATGGGCCGGGCGCGGTGGCTCAAGCCTGTAATCCCAGCACTTTGGGAGGCCGAGGCGGGCGGATCACAAGTTCAGGAGATCGAGACCATCCTGGCTAACATGGTGAAACCCCGTCTCTACTAAAAAGTACAAAAACTAGCCGGGCGAGGTGGCGGGCGCCTGTAGTCCCAGCTACTCGGAGGCTGAGGCAGGAGAATGGCGTAAACCGGGAGGCGGAGATTGCAGTGAGCTGAGATCCGGCCACTGCACTCCAGCTTGGGCGACGCAGCGAGACTCCGTCTCAAAAAAAAAATGGCCTGGATACAGTTTTGGATGAACTGAGAAACTAAACAGAAGATACAAGATCCAAATAAGAGAAGGAGAAAAATAGATATTAAAGGACTAAGAATTGGGAGGACCCAGGACATTCAATTAGAGAGTGCCCAAGGGGTTCAGCATAATTACTGGCTTGGTAGCAAGTTTTGGGGCTCTATCCTTGAGTTTTTTTATTTTGTCATACACCAGACCAGATTGGTTTAGGTAACAACAACACTTCATTTAAGAATATACACAGTCCTCCTTTTTCAGCAGTGAGTAAGTCAAGGCCTCGGCGGTTTTGGAGGACAGCTGCGGTTAAAGAATCAACTTGGGCCTGGAGAACTGATAGAGTTTGTAATATGTCTGTGATGCTAGCAGAGAAGTCATTAGAGAGGCTACAGAAGGTTGTGACAGAGGTTGAAATGCCTGCTATTCCAGTAAGAGCAACAGTGGAGGTAGAAAGTCCTAACCGACAAGCAAAGTAATTTGTGGAATAACCCTTTTTTGTCATGTCAGTCATGAGGGGAACTGGGAGCTCTTTGGTACCATTTGCAAATTGAATTTGGCAGTAAGGAAAACTAATGTGCACGTGCCAGTCCAATTAGCAGGTAGGCACATGTAGGTAGAGGATCCACAGAGGAAGAAGAGACCTTATGTGAGGCAAAACTGGAGATGCAAAGTAAAAAGATGAGAAGGAGTGCTGAAAGGGGTATCTTGTACCCAGACCCCTGGGAATCCAGCTAGCGTGGTAGCCATCAGAGGTTGTAATGGGGACTGATGAGGTAACTGCATAGAGGGGGAGGTTCAATTTTCATGGTGTATGAGAAAACGTTGAGTATCTGCTAGCAAACTTTCACTGTTATTTTCAGGGCTGGGTATAAGTAAACAAGAAGAGGGCCTGGGAGGAGAGTCTGACAAGCAAGGGGATGGTAGCCAAGGATGGAGTGAAATACAGTGAAATACAGGGTAAGTGTCTTCCTAAGCAATAATTACTGCTAATGTTTTAAGTTTGCCTGTATTGATAGAGGGCTTATCTGTAATATGGAGCTGGAAGGCTCCATTGTTTCAGTGATATGTGTAGATGGGCTTTGGAGAGGAAGAGTAAAGGAACATTGAGAAGGTGAAAGGTAACCCAGGGGAATTCCAGTGGGTCTTTGCCGAGAGATACATAAAGGAGCGCCCACAGGAATAGTAGTTTGTGTTGTGAGAGGTCCAAATATGTGGGGAGTAGAGTTGATAAGGAGAAAGGTTTTTTAAGGTGTGGAGGAGGGTGGCAGCTTGCTGATGTGAAATGTCTGGGGAGGTCTTCCTGGACCTATCTAGAAAGTAAATGAGTTCTTCAGGAGGGTAAAGGTGAGGGCTATTAAAGGAAGTTCGGAGGTGTAAGGAAACAGCAGATGTTGTCCAGTCTGCATGTAAGGCAGGGACAGCTGTGTAGGCACTGGAAGAAAGGGAAATGCAAAGCCAGACTCTGTTTGCTAAGGAGGGATTAGAAACGGCTAGGAGAGAATGGGTAAGGTTGATGGTGTGGTGGAGATAGCTGGGGAGATGTAGAGGGTGGCAAGAGAATGGGAATGAGATTAAGAGTGAATATAAAAGCAAAGAATAGAACTTCATCAGGGTGAAAGTATTGGAGGATCCCCTGCCAGCAAAGATCATCTATCCACTCTAAAAGGGAGTTAAGGGTGGCACTTTGGGGATAGCACCAAGAGATATCAGCTGTGATGGCTTGAAGGAACACTGTAAACGGCAGTGTAAACAAGAGTAGGGCATTTGTAGGTAGTTGAGAATGGAGAATAGGAGTATGACTAGACAGAAGATAGTAGGGATGACTAGTTTTTGTGGCTCAGTCCAAGTAGTGTGGATGACTTCGTAAAACTTGTTGCAAAAACTAGGGTAAGGACAAACAGACCTAACAGAATGAAGGGAGGTATTAGGCTCATAAGGGTTATTACTGTTCTTCAGAAATATGAGTGAGTTTGAGGGAAGTAGCGGACACTACTTGAGACTTCCAGGAGGAAGAGGAGGGATTAGGCTGGCTGTCCAATGGACACAGCTTTGTTCTGGAACTTAGGAACTACGCATCAATATTTATACTGACCCCATATCCTGGACCAGCATGCTGTTTTATGGGCTGAAAGGTTCCTCCCTATGCAAAGGTCCTCCATCATTAATGCCTCTTTAATAAAAAAACCCTTCTCAAGGCTGCTTTACTTCCAAAGGAAGCTGGAGTCATCACTGCAAGGTCCATAAAAAAGCATCAGATCCCATCGCTCAGAGCAGCGCTTGTACTGGTAAGGTAGCTAAAGAAGCAGCTAGCATTCCAACTTCTGTCCCTCACGGCCAGTTTTTCCTTCTCGTCGGTCACTCCCACCTACTCTCCCACTGAAACTTCCACCTATCAATCTCTCCCACACAAGGCAAGTGGTTCCTGGACCAAGGAAAATATCTCCTTCCACTCTCACAGGCCCATTCTAGTCTATCGCCATTTCATAGCCTCTTCCATATAGGTTACAGCCACTACCCGCCTCTTAAAACCTCTCATCTCCTTTCCATCGTGGAAATCTATCCTTAAGGAAATCACTTCTCAGTGTGCCATCTGTTATTCTACTACTTCTCAGGGATTGTTCAGGCCCCCTCCCTTCCCTACACATCAAGCTTGAGATTTGCCCCCGCCAGGACTGGCAAATTGAGTTTATTCCCAGGACTGGCAATTGAGTTTACTCACATGCCTCGAGTCAGGAAACTAAAATACCTCTTGGTCGAGGTAGACTTTCACTGGATGGGTAGAGGCCTTTCCCACAGGGTCTGAGAAGGTCACCGTGGTCATTTCTTCCCTTTTGTCAGACATACTTCCTCAGTTTGGCCTTATCACCTCTATACAGTTCGATAACAGACCAGCCTTTACTAGTCAAATCACCCAAGCAGTTTTTCAGGCTCTTAGTATTCAGTGGAAGCTTCATATCCCTTACCATCCTCATTCTTCAGGAAAGGTGGAACGGACTAATGGTCTTTTAAGACACACCTCACCAAGCTCAGCGTCCAACTTGAAAAGGATTGGACTTTTACCTCTTGCAATCACCTGGGCACAGGCGGGCTGAGTCCGAAAAGAGAGTCAGCAAGGGTGGTGGATTATCATTAGTTCTTATAGGTTTTGGGATAGGTGGTCGAGTGAAGAGCAATGTTTTGGGGGCAGCGAGTGGATCTCACAAAGTACATTCTCAAGGGTGGGGAGAATTATAAAGAACCTTCTTAAGGGTGGAGAGATTACAAAGTACATTGATCTGTTAGGGTGGGGCAGAAACAAATTACAATAGTGGAATGTCATCAGTTAAGGCTATTTTCACTTCTTTTGTGGATCTTCAGTTGCTTCAGGTGATCTGGATGTATACGTGCAGGTCACAGGGTATATGATGGCTTAGCTTGGGCTGAGAGGCCTGACATACACTGATCCTGTCCTCACTGATTATGAGCTCTCTCTCTTGTTCTTTTTCAAGCTGCTCTAACAGATTCTTTGTCACTGTGTAATTCATAAAAAAACAGAAATTATTTTCTCACACTTCTAGAGAATGAGAAATGTAAGATCAAGGCATGGGCAGGTTAATGTCAGCTTTCTCTGCTTTCAAGAAGATGCCTGAATTCTTGAGTTCTTAAAAGGAGGGAAGGCCATGTCTTAACATGACAGACAAGAAGAAGAGAGAGTGAGATCCTAGACCCATAATCCCTGTTTATACTGGCATTAATGTATTCCACTAGAGGGCTCCACCCTCCTGACCTAAACACATCCCAATAGGCCCCAACAGGCAATACATTTACACTAGAATTATCTTTACCACAGATGGATTCTGGAGGACACAGTGAAACCACAGAACTTTCCTAAGAGATAAACATTCCAGGCCAGCAATGCATGCAGGCTGAGTTCTCTGCCCAAGATCATAAAGAACATAAGATATATGTGTGTGTATATATATATATATGGCCATTGGAAGTGAGCAGAGGTACAGCAAGGGCAAAGCCCTAGATTACAGAAGGGGACTGCTACATTCATGCTGGTACAGTTAACCCTTGCATAACTTCAGCTTGAAATTTGCAGATCCACTTAGATTTTCTTCTGTGTGTGTCACCTGTGAGCAAGCACTTAATAAGTAATAAATACATTTTCTATTTTTACGATCTTATTGATAACATTTTTTCTTTAGTATACTTTATTAGAAGAGTAGAGCATATAATATATCAACTATTTATTCATCACTAAGGCTTTAGTCAAAAGTAAGCTACTAATACTTAAGTTAGGGATGCAAAAGTTATACACAGGTTTTCAACTGGTCAACTCACTCACTTCACCAGGTCAGTGCACAACCTCCACATTGTTCAGGGGTCAACTACTCTATCAGTCTGTACCTGCATCTCTGGAAGGATTCTGGCAGGTGGATTGCAAGTAAAGGAATCCAGAAAATACATCTCAAACTGTGCTGCGTTGGTATTATGATTATGTGAAAACAAAGGCATTTAGAAAGCAGCAAATGCACAAAAGACTTTTCCTAAATATCCCTTATCTGCTTAAAAGCAGATTCTCCAGAAGGAAATCAATGATCAAGAAAATTCTTCCTGGGAAATTTTATATCAGGGAAGATTAACACAAAACAGGAATCAAAAATAGAAGAGTTTGGAAGTTGATGCTTTACCCAGACAGGCTATTACCTATTCTTTTGAGGATGCGCTTCCATTCTCGTCTTCTCTCCACGTTGTCTACACTTTCCAATTCCCTCTTCACTAGAGAGGAAATATGAACAACTGGATCTCATTGAGTTATCTGGGTAATCACCCTGCTATGATATCCCACTGCACTTTAAGTAAATTTTGTTTGCCTTTTCTCTTATTAATCTTTCTTTTGTCAGTTCATTTTCAGCAAACATTTAGAGGACAATTGAACTTTCTTCCTTTCTCCAGTATCAGTAAGTTCCCTTAAAATTCAGGCTGCTTACAAAGCAGCAGGAAGGTTTGTGCACAGGCTACAGCACTGTGATTTGGCTCCCCTAGTCAGGCGTCAGTAAAATTTTGTACAGCCTTAGGCTGCAGCCACTAAAGCTGATATAGTTGTATCCACTGCACCTGCTGCTGAGCCACGCTGGGACGTTTGGGGCATATTAGAGATGTGAGATATAATGAGTGCGAATCCCTGTCCAGTTTCATATGAATCCAACTGATTTCTCCATGTACATAGGCAATTGCTTGATAAGGGATTCAGGATCTCTTTTCTAAAAATGTTAACAGGGTCGCTGGCACCTGGTTCAGGATGATGTCCCCAGTCACTGATGAAATGTAAAAGAGGAACGTGTCATTGATAGTCCATGGCAGGGACATGCTCCATGCCGTGGCCACCCTCACTAAGAAAGATGAACGTTGGGAAATAATACTCAATGGCAGAAAAGAAGGTAGACTATGAAGGTGCCAAAATGAGAATAAGGTGCAGTTCATTTAGTCTCTGGGTACTATAGAGACCTGTAGGTCTTGATAATGGTGGATCTGTGAGTGCTGCGTGCATTGAGAAAACATGGATCATCTCTGTATATCTGTAGTAAATTGCTTGATCTTATAGTGGTAAGAACAATGGCATAACACCATTACCTAATACTTAGAAATACATATAGAGCATCATGTCAATAAATTTTATTTTTCATTTTTTTAGAAAAGAATAATATTAAAATCACAGAAATGTTGCAATGATAGGAAAAAGTACCTACTTCCCTAATGAGAATCATATGACAGTCTTTTGAAGACCTGAGAATCCTACCATTAACATTTTACTATGTATTTGCTACAAACAAGAATATTCTCCTAAACAATCCCCATACACCCATGAAATACATTACTACATCGATCACTGAGGAATATTTCAAATTGTCCAAAAAAAAAAAAATACCTAAAAAATGCTTCTTATAACAAACTAGTCCCAGTAGAAACGCATTTGTTACAGACAAATTTGTGCTACCCTGGTCTACCCGGGACACCAGGGACACTGAGCTGGTGCTCAGTTACTGACATGAGCCAGTTCTGCAGTTGTGCCAGCCTGTCCCGTCCCCTCCTCATTTGCATGTTCTTAGAGCACATCGTCCTGACCTGCAGACTTATTAATAGGCTGGACAGACTTCATGCAGGAGTCAGACCCAGTCAGAACACAGCATGGACATGAGGGTCCCTGCTCAGCTCCTGGGGCTCCTGCTGCTCTGGCTCCCAGGTAAGGAAGGAGACACTAGCAGTTTACTCAGCCCAGTGTGCTCACTACTGCTTTACTATTCAGGGAAATTCTCTAACAACATGATTAATTGTGTGGACATTTGTTTTATGTTTCCAATTTCAGGTGCCAGATGTGACATTCAGATGACCCAGTCTCCATCCTCCTGTCTGCTTCTGTAGGAGACAGGGTCACCATTACTTGCCGAGCCAGTCAGGGCATTAGCAATTATTAGCCTGGTATCAGCAGAAACCAGGGAAAGTCCCTAAACTCCTGATCTATGCTGCATCCACTTTGCAAAGTGGGGTCCCATCAAGGTTCAGTGGCAGCGGATCTGGGACAGAATTCATTCTCACCATCAGCAGCCTGCAGCCTGAAGATTTTGCAGCTTATTACTATCAACAGCATAATAGTCACCCTCCCACAGTGTTACACACCAGAATATAAACCCCCAGGGAAGCAGATGTGTGAGGCTGGGCTGCCCCAGTTGCTCTCCTTATGCCTCCATGGGCTGAGAATGTTCCTCAGATGCAGCCACACTCTGATGGTGTGGTAGAGGAGGATATGAAGTCACCTCTGCATCCCAATTTTTTTTTTTTTCTCAGTCCCAGCTGGACAGACATAACAATGCTGACTTTAATTAAGCAATGCCTGATTAATAAATACAAAGATCATGACACCTGAAGAGTCTAGTTTATGACTTCAGTTGGAAATCATATAGCAGAGAAGAAGGCACTATAAATCTTCTAAGCAGAAATTGTCTTAATACATAGAATTACAGTCTAAAGTACTGAAGTCTAAATAAAATGTAGAGATAAATCTCCAAATTTAATGTTTTATTTGCTAAGAAATATTTGCCAAATGGGGCATACAGGAAAACTCAATGGTCTTCAATATGTTGGAAGAACAAAGAGAAGGTAGAGATTTTCGAAAAAGGGGAAATTATTACCTATTGTTTTTTGAGAAATTTTATTGACTCCAGTAAGGGTGGGAGCTGGCAAGCTCAGACTGGCAAGCAGTGTGGACGAATTGAATCTAGAATTATATTATCTCAGAAGCTGGGGTAAATTTTGATTTCAGGTTACATAAGCCAAAGCAGTGAAGCTTGTAGAGAATTTTGTTACTGAATGCAGGGATTCAGTGAAGATCCTGCTGCTCAGCACACAGAAAGCCAATCACTAAGACAATATAGTATTGCCAAGGAACAGGCGTTAATCAGGTGCTGCAGCCAAGGAGATGGGACACCATTTGCAAATGTATCTCCCTGAACTACTAAAATTAGGGTTTATATAGCAGGGAAGAAATGTGGGAAAACAGGAATTAAGGAGGGGTAAGGAAATTAATTTGGTCAACAGGAAGCAGGAGGTCAGTTAGGCAATCATGAGGGTAAAGGTGTCTGATGTCTCACTGTCCCAATTCAGTGATATATAACTTTCAGCTCCTTGATTGTATCTAGAGGCCTGATGGTTACTTTCCCGAAAAGGGAACTCAGATTAAAATGTAACTATCTTGAGTTTTAAGACTGGGGGAGTCAATTTCTATGTTTATTCAAAAAATCATAAATATTAGTACCATGGGATAATACGGGCTATTTAAATTGCATTCTAGAACAGTATTTTGTACCTGAGTGCCTTTCCTCCCTGGTTTCTTGGCTCTGTTGGATATGACAAGAATGATCGAATCCTATGATTAACTTTTATGCTACAACCTTTTAAAACCAAAGACGTAGTAGTCAGGAAGGTTGTTAGTAGAAGCAGGATTCTTTGGTGCTCCCTCAGAAAATAGAATGCGTCTGCCCCTGAAGTATGGACTATTAATCACGTGGTCCTCCGTCCTGTCTGAAAGCTTAAGGATCGGGGTGCTGCTGCTCTCAGCTTCCTACAGCGCTTTCTAGGTTTTACTCCAGTCCTCACTTCTGATCTTGTGTCTGTCTTAGGTAATCAATGGAGAGTATTGAGTCTTCCTTTTTTGACTTCCAAATCTCATGGGAGGGCTTCTTATTGGACAACTCTATCGGAAACAAGAGAGGCAAAAAGGGATATTATGATAGTTAAAATGATTTTCCCCTATGAGGCCACTTAAATAAATTATATTTAAAGCACATGTTGAAAACATGTTCAGCTTTATTATTTTCTATTAATGCAAATTACATTTGCAAACATTTTCAGTATGATAAAGGTTGAAAACGTAATTATTTGTCCATGGAATCATAAAACACCTCTATAATTAAATGGGGTAAACATTTCTAAAAAATTGTACTCACTGAAATAAAGGAATATATTTAAAACATGTGAACCTATGTTAGAAATTATTGGACTTAATTCACTGTGCAGTTTGGTATGGATGTTGTTCACTCCTGTGAACTGCCACAAGAATCTTGAGTCATGTGTAGTCACTGCTGTTCAGCAGTTGTCTTCAGACAATTGATATCTGTAGGCTGAAGATGAGTTCAGTGCCGTGCAGAGAAATCACTCAGCTGAGCCCTTCCTTGATCAGCCAGATGATTGTGAACATGAGCATCCATGAACATGAAAACAAATGTTTACTGTTATCAGCCACTGAGTGTGTATTTAACCAGTTTCAATCATTAATGCATGAAAGCCTACTGATACAGTATTTACACCTCTACCTGTATATACACACACACGTATTTTTTCTTAAATTGGTGGTGTAAAGGTGAATATTTAGTAATCAATTATAAAGTTATTAAGAGAAAATTAATGACAAAATTAAAACTAGTATTCAATAAAAAGTTAAAATTTACTTCATTTGTAAAAAATGTGCATACACATAAGATACATAAAACTGAATGTATATTTATTTGATAAAATTGGCTACAAATATATACGGTATTCATATTTAAGTGCCTTTATTCTATTATATATGCAATATATGCCTGTTTATAAAATTATTATCTAAATTGAATACATTTAAATAATTTTTGTTACATTCCATAAAAATTATATTCTGGTCCACAATAGTTCATACTCTTGCTACAGAATATTTATTTGTGCCTTTATTTTTAAAACTCTACCAAATGATTGTCCTAACATAAAATATTTTTCCAACCCAGTAGAGCTGCAAGGGTATAACTAGAGCAAATTTTGAGCAATGTTGAATATAACCATTACATCCTATGAAAGTCTTCGTTATGTTCATGCCCACAATGATGAATGCCAACTAGAGTTCTCACGTCAATGGATGCTGGATGGAGTCATATCAGTGCCATTGTCAAGGAAGTCCTGGAAATGTAAAAATCATAACAGTGGGTAATCTGCAAGGATTACATCGGATATCACATTGCAAAGAGAAGAGCATTTTACTTATGTGGCTTTTGGTTTTTGACAGACCATCAGGCCTTAAAGAATGCAACAGGATGATTGCATACAAAGCCATTCTGGAAGAGCTATGACTAGATGCTTCAAAAATGAGCCATAATAAAAGAAAATGCTTCCCAAGTGAATATTATAGAAATGCCATTAATGAGCAAGGGGATTTTAATAATGAGGACTATTCAAACATGAACTTCAGTCACCTTTCCTCACTTTCCCAGAGAGACTCATAAATCAAGTTATGGAGGTCCCTGTGGGGACTCAATAATATGATTTCAAGTAACTGAGATTTACAGGGCAACTGGTTCTTCTGAACACCTAATTTGCCAAGAAGAATGACCCCCCTAACATAGTACCACACATCAGGGCTCAGACTAACAATGGAGTCAGGTGATTCTAGTGTCACTGGGGCACCAGACTCAGATTTTGGACAGAAAAGTTTCCTGAAGCAGCCAACAGTTGTGCCTCTTTTTAATAGCAACTCCTTTTTGTTGTAGGAAACTGATAGGAGCTGAGTATCTCAGAGCTAGAGCACCAGGCGTGATGCTGCTACCTTAACTAACCATTCTCACTTTGGTGCCTACAAACACAATCGATAAAACTGGACAGGCCCAACAGATCCAAATTATTAAATGGAATGGTACAGTCAGAATCAGCCCTAACCAGGATCCCATAGGATCCATGTGCCCCATGAAGAAATGGTAAGCTTTCTAGAAGGGAACAAATGACCCACAGGGAACTATTTAGCTCTCCTTTGGCCACATAGAGTCAAAGATTCAGAGACATGCATGTAGACACTATCCAGCCAGGGGATGGGTCTTTTGACTGACACTGAACAAGGACATTCTGCCAATGGGACAAACTATATGGAATGATAGTAGCCTTATAGGCTGCCCCAACACTATATTTTGCTCCATTTCCACTAAATCATGGGCCATTGTCTACAAACCAGCCACCTGGTCAGGAAAATAGCAACTGAGTGACTAAACTATTAAAGGATCCCCTGTATAGGAAAAAGGACTACGGCAACAGTTTGCTTCCTGGACAGCTAAATATATGTCACTCAATAGATGTTGGGGCTACCATGGCCACCCTTGAGAGGACTCTATGTCATGTTTTTGGATATTCATGAGATTTCACTCTGACCAAGAAACACCCTCAGTGCTAACATGACACGGGCACACATGTCCAACATGACAATAGGCACACTCTCATGGAACACAATAGACGTTCTATGCAATTACCAACACCCTCCACTGTCTGCTGTACCAGGATAAACACCTCACGTATCTTAGAAATACAATTAGAGGTGATCATAAAGCAGGCTCACTGGTTGTAAACAACGGGGCATCTGAAAGATTCTCCTTCCACCTATTTAACATCATAGTCACTACTTTGTGGAGTCTTATCCTCCTGCCAGTGGTAGTAGCTTTCCTTGGCCAATGAACTGCACTCTTACTATGGCTTAATAACCTACACTGAGATTGGGTAAGTCAAGGTGCTTCATCAATCTGTAAAGATAAATCTCCACCTCCAGTTCAGGGAAGTTGGTGGGCATATGCAATATGCTAGCTTTGCTAAGGGGGATGTCTAGGTGGTGGGGTACCTGCAAGACAGTTCTCCAATGACCTGACTGACTTAGTTCTCTCCACTTTCTTGCTTATTTTAAGAGTTCTCAAGAATAATTGTAGAATGTGCTGGAATTGTAATATCCTGAGATAGAGAGGAACTGACTGAACAGACTACCTGTGCTCTATATCATTTTCCCATAGAATAGAATGCCCTTTAACCTGTGTGTCTTGTTAACCCAGGATATAAAACCCAGAGTGGCTGCTTTCCCAGGTTCCTGAGCTGTAGTGAAAGGGGGGGACACATAGTCGACTCCATCAGCTCCACATGGCTTTCCTGTGCCTTGGGGAACTGACCCATAGTGTTCTCTTGCTGCTTCTCTGTAAATGATAAACCCACTTCATGTAACTCGCTGTTGGGGGTTCTGTTCCCCAAGCTAAGTACGTTGGTAACCAGTACACAGTGAACCTGCTTCAAAGATGTCACTGACATAGAGAGAACTGAAAGGAGGTTATTGGGGGTAGGGATAGAGGAATGGTGGGGGAGTATTGTTTAAGTGGGATAGATATCAATTTTTAGAAGATGAGTTCTGGAGTTAGTATCAGTAATAATAGCAGAACAAAATGAATATACTTAATGCCATTTCACTGCACTCTTAATAATGGCTTAGACAATTTTATGTTCTCTGTATTTACTATAGTTAAAAAATTAACATCTTGATTATATATTGTTGGCTCAGAAGACGTTGCTTTATTTTTCTAATTTCTCACCAAATGTTCATATATAATTACTTTTGATTCATTGTTCACATTTAACAAATTGTGTGTGTGTGTGTGTGTGTATTTTGTAGACATGTGGTCTCCCTCTTGCCCAGGCTGGCATCAATTCTTGGCCTTATGTGATTCTTCCTCCTCACTTCTCAAAGAGCTGAGATAACAGGTCTGAGACCGAGCACTTGGCACAAGAAACAATTTATCAGAATATTTCATAGGAGACCTCTTCAAAACGTATATTCTATTGCAGTCACCTCCAAAGCAGTCTTCTAAGCCATGTTTCTGACACAAGAGCACTTCTCCCTCTATGAGGGACATCCCCTCAGCATGAAGTCACACAGACACATAAGAGAATGAGGCAAGGAGTTAATCCATCTTTATGAGTGGAAAATCACTGCAAAGATCTGGCATTAATAGGGTTTAGGTGTTGCACCACTTCTCCACTAGTGAAAAACCCTCTGATTTCTCTTCCTGGATTGTTTTCTCCAAGGTTTTCTAATATTTAATGCTAGAGTTGACATTAGAAGCTTTTTATCCTGAGTCTAATTGAATGCTATTTCACTCAAAATGTATTGCCTTAAGAAGTATGATTAAAAATATTGAATAATGCCTGTTACTACTACCTACAGTCCCTTTAGATTTCCTGTTATCATCCTAATATCATGACTTAGGAAAAGCTTTGAAAGAGGTTTAGACAATATTGATTCTGATCTCAATACACTGATATATGTCAAGCACCCACAAAAGTCAAGAAAATTGTAAGAAAAACATGACTTAATGATCATTAGCCATTCTGGTCACTGTTGAGTGAAGATTAAGAAAAAGTCTTAAAAACAAGTAGCTGAAACATTGAGAACTCTCATGAATTCTGAGTAGAGATGTAAAATGGTACAACTACTTTGAAAAACAGTTTGGCAGAGTATTAAACACTCACTGTAAGACCCAGTAACTGCACTCTTAGGTATTTGCCCAAAAGAAGTAAAGAATATTCATGCAAAGCCTTGTATAATAATGTTCATGGTAGTTTTATCCATAATAGCCCAAAGTGGAAACAACCCACATGGCCATCAGCAGGTGGTGGGATACACCGTGAAATTACTAAACAGCTAAATAGTATTCAAAAGTAAAGAGGAACACCTCATGAGGACACAGGATGACATGAATGAGCCTCAGAAACAACTATGCTGCACAAAGATCACCAGCCAAAAAAGAACATGTGTTATAATCCATTTATGTGAAATTCTTAAAAACAAGTGGTAACTATACTAACAATAAGCGGACCAAGGATTTTCTGTTCTATGAGTTGGAAAGCAAGTTGATTTCTGAAGAGCAGGACAAAATGTTTTGGAATTATAGAAATGTTCTGTGTATTGATTTTGGAGGTGCTTATAAGAATGCATATATTTATAAAAGTTTGTTCAATAGTACATTTAAAATCAGTGTATTTGATTGGAAATTTTTTTTACTGGTTAACAGTAAATAGTAATTACAAATCCAATTAAGTAACATTATCTTCACATCTTTTATTCTTGCAGTGTACTGGAAGCTACGTGAGCCGAAAGTTCTTCTGGTAGATAATCTCAGCTTGACACTAAAGAACTATCTATCTTCTGGCAAGATCTCTCTTTTCTAGGTATTTTTGGAATTTTATTCTATAAAATGTAAATATATTTCACAGATTAAATTGAAACAGTAGGCTTTTAATACACATTTTTTATTTATTTTATCCCCTGATATATATGTTTGGTTTGCAGTTTTGGCATTGGCTTCCTGCTAATTATGTTTGTGCAATGATTTAAGGCAGAACACTTGGTTCTAAGAATTTTCCTGTTCTGTCAACCTTAGGAAGTCAGAGTCACATTGTTCTATGGCCCAAACCAGGCCTTTGAGGCTCACTGTTGGCCACCCCACTGAGGTTCCAGGATTTTCTGCATTGGTCAGCCCCTGGATATTCCAGGGTTCCCTGGCATTTGGTGTGGGGACACTCCTAGGCTGATACTCGGGTACTCTGGGTTTTCAGCATTTGGTATTGTTGGCCGCTCCCTGGATGCTCCAGGGTTTCCAGCATTAACATTCCTCCTAGGATTGTGGATTGGAGCCTCACCCTACACCCTACTGGAACCTTGGTTTGCCTTCTCTTGTTCTCTGCCCTAAGGTTACCATTTTCTGTAATGGTATTTTGTTTTCTTGTTGTCACATTATTTATACCTTTTCTTCTACATTTTACTTAATAAAAATACTGCTTTAAAGCCAGGCACAGTGGCTTATTCCTGTAATCCCAAAAGTTTGGGAGGCTGAGGTTAGCAGATCATTTGAGGTCAGGAGTTCAAGATGAGCCGGGCCAACACGGTGAAACCTGTCTCTACTAAAAATACAAAAAGTGAGCCAGATGTGGTGGTGCCTGCATGTAATTCCAGCTACTTGGGAGGCTGAGGCATGAGAATCGCTTGAACCCAGGAGGAGAAGGTTGCAGTGAGCCGAGTTCCCACCACTGTACTCAATCCTGGGTGACAGATTGACACACTGTCTCAAAAAATAATAATAATAAATAAAATAATAAAAATACTGCTTTAGTCATATTTTGTTTACTAACAATTGCTTACAATCCACTTTCATAATGTCTTGCTACCTCTACTTACATCTTCTATACAGGAAGTGGAAATCTGAGACAAGAGTAATGATGGCATTGTCACTTTCCCTCTTGTTGGACTTAGAAAACTTTATGTGTCCAGTAGAAATCCTTGTTAGATGAGGGGACAATGGCGAGCATCACAGAGGACTTGCCACTAGGGTATCTATTTTGGCAATTGGAGCAAATTCAAATTCAACTTAAAGAAAAAGAAACTCATTTTCTATCACAACTCTGCTTAGGTTCAACACAAATTAGAAAACCAACAGACTTGTCTTAAACATGGTTCCATACATTATAATGCTATTTTACAATTAGACTTATTCTGTAAAAAAAGAAAAAAAATGGTCCCTTGTGTACATGCTTTTATGGCCCTTTACTCCCTCCTGTTATTTCCAGACACCAGGAAACCACACGTTGAGGATCTGCTCCAAGCTGCTCTCCCTAGATGGCCTACATGGCCTCCCCAGAGTCTCCTCAGTCGCCCAGGTCTGAGGGAGGTCCCACCAGTTCTCTAATCTATGATTTTAACCTAAGGCCATCAAGCACCCCTTCCCCTTATCCAGCTAGCACCTGCCTAAACTGCTTGCTATGAGACCTTAAACTCGTAAGAATCACTCTTAAACACGGCCTTTAAGTTTTCAACAACAGGGACAGGACCAAAGAGGTGGAGATAAAAAAAAAAAAAAGAAAAAGAAATAGCCAAAAGCACAATTATTAGCAGCTGCTTTAAAATCCTGCCACCTCAGGGCTCCCCATCCCAAGAAAGTGTTATAAGATCAGTGTCTAGGATGCCCACATGAGAGTCTCCAATGTATCAGCCTTTCAGCCAGAATCAGTGTGCCTACTATTAATATAAACAAAAGGGACATTAACAATAAGAATGTCTTAAGTGTCCCTGGTGGGAGAGGAAATGGCTCCCCGTCAATACTAGAACTAACCTTCTTTCACTAGCCCCAAATAGCTGCCTTGCTCTAGCAAAATTGATACAGTTCCGATGATTGGAGGAACATCAGTGTCCTTAGCCTCACGCCAATTTAGATAAAACAACACCGACACATGTAGAGTGGTTTTAAAGAGTGGAGAGTTTAATAGGTAAGAAAGAAGGAAGAAGCTCCCTTACTCAGAGATGGAGGGAGGGTGGCTCCAAGCAGAGACAGAAAACCCAAAGCGTGGCTGAAAACAGCCAGTAACATGAGGAGGCTGGAGGAGGCGGTGTCTGATGTGCATAGGACCCAGGGGATTGTTTTGACCAGGTATGTCATTTGCATAGCTGCAAAAAGCTGGCCCTCCCACCCTAGCCTTTTAATATGCAAAGGCAGGACACAGTGATGTTCTACACTCATGGGGATATATGGGGGTGGCCATGTTGCCAGTCATACGCGGGGACAAGAAGACTGCAGGAATTGCCATGTTTGGGTGGACCCAGTTTCTGACGGTCTGTATTTGCATATCAAAGCTTGCCAGCCTGGCTCTAAGAGCTGGGGCTTTCCTTCTAGAAAAGAAACATTTCTGGAGCTGCTTTAAAAAAAAACAAAAATGTCCCAAGAACCCCCTTTCCTCTTTATCTGCCTAAAATAATTTCTTAATAATTCCTCTAACAAAATTACCAGGAGTCCCAGACCCTTAACCTGATGGACAGCTTTTTTACTGGTGGAAAAGTGGACATTGGAACATCTTTCTGGTGTCTCCATTGCTGAGTGAGCTCTCTAGTGGCTCATGAACTCTGGGGTCTCCCTTTGAGCAACGTGGTGCACCCCCTTGTTTCCTTATTTCATGTTTTGCTATCCCCTTCCCTACCTCTTCCTCTATTGTGGCAAACAAAGTTTAGCCAGGTTGACAGGTCTTGGTTTTGTAAATAACTTGGATTCAGCTGTTTTGTATAAGTCACTTAGTTTGTGAGGTATGTTTTGTGTCTACCGTGCTATCAAATTGACTTATAAATAAAAGACCACTCATAGTCTATACCTGTTAGTTTGAAAAGAATGCTGTCTTTTCTAAAATTTAACATTAAGATTTGTACTAAGGCAAGCCACTAATGTCGGTAGGCTTTAAAATGGTTAAAATGACTTTAACTAGTGAGCTTTTTGTATAGCTAAAATCATAAAAATTGTAGAATGGTTTTCATCTATAGAATGCCAATGAAGCAGCCTCCTTGTCTGGGGTAAATACCAAGGTTCTTGCTCTCACAGCCAAGGAGATCGAGGTCACACTCACACACACACACACACACTCACAGAGTGAGTTTGGAGCAAGAGTTTAATAGCAAAAAGACAAGAATAGCCCTCCATCACAGAGAGGGGTCTCGAGCAGGCTGCCAAGTCATAGTAAAAATGTCAGGGTTGTATGAATAGGCTAGTGAGGAGGAGTGTCTTATCTTCCCAAGGCCTGAAGATTTAGTTGGGACCAGTTGTTCTATCTGTATAGGGCAGAGTTGTCTATTAGCTTTTACTCTTAGCCTATGTTTCTTTGTTTTGCTTATCTGGGAGGGCAAGTTTCTGTGTCTGTTTCCAGACATCTTGCAGCTCTAGGCATTACCCCAGTCTGCTTTTAGCTTCCCTATCTTAGTGTGCCTAGAGGGAAAGGAATATGCTTATTAGGTGCCCTGTTTTACAGGGGCTCATTGTATAAGTGTGAAGCTTGGTGATTACCCAGGAGACTCCCCCTACTTCCCTTCTGTGCCCCAGCTGTCTAATCTGTGTTTTACAGTCTGAACTTTCAGGCTACCTTTTGTTGGAAAAGAAACTATTTCTTTGAGCTGCATGACATTAGAAAGGGGGTTATTTTTGAGCTGCGTTCCATTAGAAGGAAAGTTTTCTGCTGGGGCTCGCTTTACCCTCACTGTCCACCTGAATAATTTCTTTCTGCCTCCTACAACACCAATGTCTAGTGGGCAGCTTATCATTTCTTGCTCCCTAGGTATATGTCAAATGTGTCAAACAAATGCAATATTTACTGGGAAAATAATTTTTGTCTAATTTGGAAGTTATTAAAAGAGAGGTTCAAAATATGAGAAAACCAGTAAATAAAGTGAGATATGAGGAGAGTTATAGGTGGAAGATGTATGTTTTTTCAGGGAAGGATGTAAAGGAAGAGTAACTTTGTGTGAAAAAGGATCTTGTATGATAAATTCTTATCCTAGAGTAAAATGACTAAGTTTCTAGGAAAGGTATCGTATAGGTGAAGTTAGAAAGTGTATGTTAGAAAGCATGTTATAAGGAGTCTGTGTAAGTCAAGGTAAGGTTTGTGAACAGAAATTTATGAAAGAAATTTTGTGTATGATTAAGCCTGCTATAATTGAAAAATTGTGTGTGGTAGACTTTCTAGAAAATGGTCTGCATATTGAAACTGGGTTTCTTTGTTATTAATTTGCTAAATTACATAAAATTTTGTTTTTGAAGCTGGGTGCAGTGGCTTGTTCCTGTAGTCCCAGTACTTTAGGAGGCCAAGGTGGTTTGATCGCTTGAGGTCAGGAGTTCAAGACCAGCCTGGTCCATGGTAAAACCCCGTCTCTACTAAAAATACAAAAATTAGCCAGAAGCAATGGTACATACCTGTAATCCCAGCTACTTGGGAGGCTGAGGCAGGAGAATGACTGGAATCCAGGAGGCAGAGGTTGCGGTCAGTCAAGATCGCGTCACTGCACTCCAGCCTAGGTGACAGAGTGAGACTCCATCTCAAAAAAAAAAAAAAAGACAGAAACTTTTGATTTTGATACAATAGCGAGTTTCTTTTAAAACTTCTGAGATTTGTGTCTTAGAGATTCAACTGTTGTGTTTGTTACTTTGAGCTTGTTCTCCCTTTTAAAGGGCCTGGAATCATTGCTGTCTCCTTTAGCTTCTTCATCAGCTCCTGTGACTTTTTCACCTCCAGTTCTGACTGTTGTTGTGGTTCTGATGCTAAAGTGTTTTGTCTTAGAGGTCTGTGGAAGCAATGTTTTCCCCCACTATAGCATTATTCTATGTACTTAATTTTTCTTAACACATATAACCTTATTTGGGGCTTTATTTTTTTATTTTTATACTGTTGTCAGGGATGTGTGTTCTCTGGAAGCTCTAATTTCTTGCCTCATCCAGCTCTGGTGGCTGCCAGCATTTGTTGGCTTGTTGCTGCATCACCTAATCTCTGCCACTGTGGTCACATTGCTTTCTGCTCTTCTGTCTGTATCAAGTTTTCCTCTTTCTTATAAAAGCAGTAGCATTTCAGGCCCAACCAGGTAATTCAGGATAATCTCCATTTCAAGATGCTTAATTTAATATGGTCTGCCAAAATATTTTTTCCATGTGACATTCACAGGTTCTAGGAATTAAGATGTGGGTATCTTCTGGGAGCTATAGTTCAGCCTACCACAAACTTCGTTGCATTATATATTTAACAACTTTTAGTAAGAAATCATCAAAATCATTTTAAATAATAAAATAAATATCCTCCTCAACCCCTCAGTCTCTCTGATTCCTTATCAATCCTGCTACAATACTGCTTTAAAATATTTTTTTTTTTTTCTTTGAGATGGAGTCTTGCTCTGTCACCCAGGCTAAAGTGCAGTGAGGGTGATCTCGGCTCCCTGCAACCTCTGCCTCCTGGGTTCAAGTGATTCTCCTGCCTCAGCCTCCCAAGAAACTGGGACTACGGGTGTCTGCCAACACATCTGGATAATTTTTTATATTCGTAGTAGAGACAGGGTTTCAGCATGTAAGCCAGAATGGTCTAGATCTCCTGACCTCATGATCTGCCCACTTAAGGGCTAATGAGTGCCTGCCCACCTCCATTCTGTCTGGCCTAGGATATTTAATTGGCTATAAATTTTTTGATTCCAAGCCTTTTGTCCAAAGGAACTACCAAAGAAATCTTAAGAAATCTAATTCAGGCCATGGTGGGAAACAGGGAGTCAGACACACCTCTTTCTACCCCTATTTGAAATGTAGGCCAGATTCAAAAGGCCTTTTAAAATTTTGAAAATAAAATAGTGCCCTTTTCCACAAAAGAAAATAATAGCTTCTTTGTTCAGCCAGAAGACTTACTCTTACTAAAAACTTAAAAAGAAGAAACTGGCTGGGTGCGGTGGCTCACACCTGTAACCTCAACATTTTGGGAGGCTGAGGTGGGTGGATGACTTGAGGCCAGGAGTTCAAAACCACCCTTGCCAACATAGGGAAACCACACCTCTGCTAAAATTACAAAAAATTAGCCTCACATCATGGTACATACCTGTAATCCAAGCTACTCAGGAGGGTGCGGCATGAAAATAGCTTGAAACTGGGAGTCAGAGGTTGCAGTGAGCCCAGCCGGGATTGTGCCACTGCACTCCAGCCTGGGAAACAGAGTGAGACTCTGTCTCAAAAAACAACAACAAAAAGGATCCCCCAAGAATCAATAATAACCAAAATAAGGGGGCCCTTATCAGATATTCTTAATTACTCCAAATACTGCTAGGCTTCAGGAAGTCACTAGTTGGGTACAGCTATCCAGGATTAAACATGTTTCTTACGAGGTCCTGCAGGCACAAAAGGTGGACACCACAACCTCCATTTATAAAACCTAGAAAACTTAAGGCTGTTGTTTTGCAAACACATAGATTAATAATGTGGTTCTGTGGTTGAGCATAGGAGCATTAAATTTTCTCTCTCTTCCAATTATAATTTTCTTGCTTAATCTTCTAGCAAAGTTTATATCTTCTAAATTTCATGTAAAGATGATATGGTCTGTCACAAGGCTTCCAATCCATTCTGTCTTCTCACCCCATAAATGAAAGCATCCTGCCATTGGGCCCCTTCGTTCAGGTATCAAAGATTATTACTCCTCAAATGGCAGGGAAGGTCTGCACCCATAAAGTCAGCAGGAAGCACTTACAGAAAATGGTCTCTGCACTTCTGCAGTCCCCTTAAGTTTAAGGAGGAGTATCTAATTTCTGAGGGCAATGAGATAGGAGGTAGGTGGAACTCAACCCTGGAAGACTGGCTAAAACAAGAAAGAGGCACTGGAAGCACCTGTCCATAAGACACGCCCACCAGTGTCATATCAGTTTACCATTGCCATGGCAACATCTGAAAGTTACTGCTCCACAAGAGCAGTCACAGAGCTGTAACCGCCACCTCAGTAAAGCCGTTTCCTTCCACCACCTGCTTACGCTGCGCTCCTTCCTGAGGGAGACCAAGAACTTGCCCTGCACCACTTTTGTCAAGTTAGTTGACACAAAATTACTCATAATGTCCTCTCTTAAATTTTTACTTTTATAGACTGTGTAATGACTTTCTCCTTTCTATTTATAATATTGTGTTTTGTGTCCTTTTTCTTTCCTCCTTCTTTGTACAGCCTTCATCAAGCAGTCACAGGCTTCAATTCAATTATTTCCTGGTGGTAATATGACTCATGAGAAATGCTGATTCTTCTGGGTATGAGGCCATTCACCCATTTTTTTTGAGACGGAGTCTCACTCTCTCACCAGGCTGGAGTGCAGTGGCATGATCTTGGCTCCCTGCAAGCTCGACCTCCCGGTCTCAAGCGATTCTCCTGCCTCAGTCTCCCAAGTAGCTGGAACTATAGACATGCACCACAACGCCCAGCTAATTTTTGTATTTTTATTACAGACGGGATTTCACCATGTTGGCCAGGATGGTCTTGATCTCTTGACCTCGTCCCACCCACCTAGCCTCCCAAAGTGCTGGAATTACAGGGGTGAGCCACCACACTTGGCCCACTCACCATTTTGTTAATTAATACAGTGGAAAATATTGTGACATAAGTCTCTGCTTCACAAACTGATCACTGTCAAACATCATTTACCAACCAATACAGAGTTTTTCTGTTCCTCACTGGTATAATTCACATACGAGTAGAAATCTCAAGTTTAAACTGTGGATTTGCACTTTACCACTTGGTATATTAAAGAAGGTGAATAATATTAATACATCATCAGTAAGGCTGAGCACAGTGCCTCCCACCTGTAATCCCAGCACTTTGGGAGGCCGAGGCAGGCAGATCACCTGAAGTCAGGAGTTTGAGACCAGCCTGGCCAACATAATGAAACCCCATCTCTACTAAAAATACAAAAATTAGCCAGGTGTGGTGGCAACACCTGTAATCCTAGCTACTTGGGAAAAAATAGACTATTCCTAATGAAACTACTTGGAAGACTGAGGCAGGAAAAGTCCTTGAATCAGGGAGACAGAGATTGTGGTGAGCCAAGATCGCACCACTATACTCCAGCTTGGGTGACAGGGCGAGTCTGTCTCAAAAAAAAAAAGAAAATTGTAATGTTGAATTTAAACATTTATTTGACAAGAAGTTCATAGTTCCTTCTCTCTAAAATAATGTAATGATTCAGGAATGAGCCTGGTTTGATGCCTCTCTCCCCAATATGATACAAGTGTGGCATAAATCTATGAAAAATTCCATTTCCCTGTGCCTACAACAACTACCTGGGATTGAAAACTTCTTCTCTTACTGTAGTCCTTTCATCTACACCCAGTTCCACCTAATCTGTGACTCAAAACAATACTTGTCAGAAAAGACCTTGGAAAGAGCAAAAAAGACTTCCGTAGAGGTGTCAGAGATTCCTGCACCACCATCTGTCCATCTCTAGAAGCGGTTATGAGTCTGAGGAAGAGCAGAGCTTGTAAATCTACCTGCTTTCACTCCTACTGTATTTCCTAACAACAACAACCACAACAACAGCCGTAACATCACAGGACAAACCTCTACTACTTCCAAGGCTTTTATCTCAGTAAATCTCTCCCTCTATCTCAGGCAGCTGGAAGATTTGATACTCATACAAATAGTGCTGTAGCTTTCTGTTCATAATTGGAAAAGCAGACAAGACCCAATGTAATACAGGCATTCCTTAAGCCAGTTACCATTCAGTTTTGGATCATCACTGCACACATATACCCAGCATAGGTCTAATATATATGTAAAAATCCATGAAGCAAGAGTTACAATATCTTGTGTTTTCTATTGTATTGTATTTTTCCTCTTATATCGTCTTCTCCTATTTGTCACTAAAAAAAAAAATCTGTTCAAATCAGTCTAAATTAAATATTGGATCATAGGTAGATAAAATATTTTATTTCATAACACATTGACCAAATGAATAAGTTTCTTTGCAAGACACAGTCCACATTTCCAAGATAACAAGCCTGAAAAAATTATACTTGAGTGAGCCCATAAGTAATGATGGTAGCTTGTCCTTATTGTCAGTCCTGGGACAAGAATAACACAAAAGATAACAAGGTAGAATCAAGATTACGTAAGAAAGAAGAACAACAACAGGACATGGCAACCTTTCATGGGGTAACATTTTGATAATGGATGATAAGAAGTAATGCATTAGACAGGGATGGATGGGAATGATTGAAGTTCTGAGTACTTTAGCACAGATTAAGACCAAATCATTAGGATTTTAAGAGTTGTGTACAGTTACTGAAAAAAAAGCCCTAGAATTTAATATGACTGCAGATAAAGCATTCTTGGATTAGATTTAAGACTATTTTCCATGCTAAGTGTAAGTATATTTATGATAATGATGACTGTAGTGCTGAATACTCAATCAATAAAAACAAAATTAATTGCCCCATAATGTCCTGAATACTATCGTAAGTGTTTCATCTTATTTTCTTTAAACTGTCTACAGCACTGTAAGGTAAGTACCACTATTGTCACAGTTACACAGACATGGAAACTGAGACACAAGGAAGTGAAGCTACTTGGTCAATTTCAAGCAATCGGCAAGCCATAGAGCATCTATGTCAGGGCCTGCCAGGACATGGGACCGTAAACAGAAGTTTTTCACTTTTAACTCAAAGAGGGTATGTGTCTGGGTTAATGGAAAGCTTCATGACCCTCAGAAAACATTATTAACAAGCAAATGAAAGGTGTATCTGGAAGATTAAGTTCTAACTGACTCTTCACTTCAGTAGAACCAATAATGCACTTAGGGAGATGACTGGGCATATTGAAGACAGGAAGAGAGAAATGAAAGCACAGCCTTTTATATTGTTCTTAGCAGTCTTGTGCCAAACATCATCTGGCTGAATTTAGGTGACTGAGGAGAAGAAAGACACAGGGATGAAATTCTGTGATCACAAGGGAGAAGTTCTACACTCAGACTGAACCAACAGACTTTTCTGACCTGACAACCAGGGAGGCGCAGGATGCTCAATTCAGAGAGGAAGAAGCAGGTCTCTGCAGCCAGAAGCCCAGCTCCCATCCCAGCTGCTTTGCATGTCCCTCCCAGCTGCCCTACCTTCCAGAGCTCATATCAATGCCTGGGTCAGAGCTCTGGGGAGGAATTGCTCAGTTAGGACTCAGAGGGAACCATGGAAGCCCCAGTGCAGCTTCTCTTCCTCCTGCTACTGTGGCTCCCAGGTGAGGGGAACATGAGGTGGTTTTGCACATCACTGAAAACTCCTACCACCTCTGCTCTGCAAGAAATATAATTAAAATTCAATATAGATCAACAAATTTGCCTTTACTCAAAGACAGTGGTCTTGATCTAGATTATATGAGTGCATTTCTGTTTTCTTTCCAATTTCAGATACCACCGGAGAAATTGTGATGACACAGTCTCCAGCCACCCTGTCTTTGTCTCCAGGGGAAACAACCACCCTCTCCTGCAGGACCAGTCAGAGTGTCGGCAGCAAGTTAGCCTGGTACCAGCAGAAACCTGGGCAGGCTCCCAGACTCCTCATCTATGGGGCATCCAGCAGGGCCACTGGCATCCCAGCCAGGTTCAGTGGCAGTGGGTCTGGGATAGACTTCACTCTCACCATCAGCAGCCTGGAACCTGAAGATTTTGCAGTTTATTACTGTCAGGAGACTAGTAACTTATCTCCCACAGTGATTCAACATGAAACAAAAACCTCAACAAGACCATCAGTGTTTACTAGATTTACCAGCTGCTTCCTTTATAGACAGCTAGTGTGGTTTTAGCATCTCTGTTCTATTTGGACATTTTTGTGGTTCTAAAAAAAAAAAAAACCTTGAACAATTTGCACTCTGATTCTTGGACTCTTTTCAACTGAGGCAGCAGAATCCCAGGTTTCCAGAAATAATGTCTCACTGTATGAATCCTTAAATAGCCTCAGTGGTTCTTCACTTTATCAGTAAAAGTAGGTCAGTGCATACTACACCGCTCCATTTGAATTCTGCAACATTCTAAATAGTAGAAAATTCTATTTGTTTATCCAAATAGTTGACTTGGTAAAAGCGATTCATGTGAAGATACTACCATGGCTGAATAAATCCCATTCTTTTTCTTTCTTCAGGCTGTCAACATTTCAGTGGCAAATAGTTATTATAGAACCATTTGCCATTTAAAAGTGAACTAAATTATTTATTCAATTTTCTCTATGATGCAGTAGACTGTAAAAGGATTGAAGTCTGTAAAAATAAAGTACATATTAGGAAAGGAAGAAATAGACTATTCCTAATGACGTCTGCAAATGACCAAGTAGAAGGAGTGACAGAAGCAGTTGTTTTCTGATCTTAGTTATTTCTTGCCTTCTGCTAACTTTCAAATATGTTTGCTCTTGCTTCTCAAATTCTTGTAACTGTGATGTTAGGGTGTCAATTTTAGCTCTTTCCTGCTTTCTCTTGTGGGCATTTAGTGCTATAAATTTCCCTCTACACACGGCTTTAAATGTGTCCCAGAGATTCTGGTATGTTGTATCTTTGTTGTCATTGGTTTCAAAGAACATCTTTATTTCTGCTTTCATTTTGTTATGTACCCAGTAGTCATCGAGGAGCAGGATTGTTCAGTTTCCATGTAGTTGAGCAGTTTTGATTGAGTTTCTTAGTCCTGAGTTCTACTTTGATTGCACTGTGATCTGAGAGACAGTTTGTTATAATTTCTCTTGTTTTACATTTGCTGAGAAGTGCTTTACTTCCAACTATGTGGTCAATTTTGGAATAATTGTGATGTGGTGCTGAGAAGAATGTATATTCTGTTGATTTGGGGTGGAAAGTTCTGTAGATGTCTATTAGGTCCTCTTGGTGCAGAGTTGAGTTCAATTCTTGGATATCTTTGTTGACTTTCTGTCTCATTTATCTGTCTAATATTGACAATGGGATGTTAAAGTCTTCCATTATTATTGTATGGGAGTCTAAGTCTCTTTGTAAGTCTCTAAGGACTTGCTTTATGAATCTGGGTGCTCCTGTATTGGGTGCATATGTTTTTAGGATAGTTAGCTCTTCCTGAAGAATTGATCCCTTTACCATTATGTAATGGCCTTCTTTGTCTCTTTTAATCTTTGATGGTTTAAAGTCTGTTTTATCAGAGAGTAGGATTGCAACCCCTGCTTTTTTTTGTTCTCCATTTGCTTGGTAGATCTTCCTCCATCCCTTTATTTTGAGTCTATGTGTGTCTCTGCATGTGAGATGGGTCTGCTGAATACAGCAAACTGATGGGTCTTGACTCTTTATCCAATTTGCCAGTCTGTGTCTTTTAATTGGAGCATTTAGTCCATTTACATTTAAAGTTAATATTATTATGTGTGAACTTGATCCTGTCATTATGATATTAGCTGGTTATTTTGCTCGTTAGTTGATACAGTTTCTTCCTAGCATCAATGGACTGTACATTTTGGCATGTTTTTGTAAAGGCTGGCACTGGTTGTTCCTTTCGATGTTTACCGCTTCCTTCAGGATCTCTTGTAGGGTAGGTCTGTTGGTAACAAAATCTCTAAGCATTTGCTTGTCTGTAAAGGATTTTATTTCTCCTTCACTTATGAAACTTATTTTGGCTGGATATTAAATTCTGGGTTGAAAATTATTTTCTTTAAGAATGTTGAATATTGGCCCCCGCTCTCTTCTGGCTTGTAGAGTTTCTGCCGAGAGATCCGCTGTTAGCCTGATGGGCTTCCCTTTGTGGGTAACCCGACCTTTCTCTTAGGCTACCCTTAACACTTTTTCCTTCATTTCAACTTTGGTCAAAGATCAGAGCAGAACTGAAGGAGACAGAGACACAAAAACCCCTCCAAAAAATCAATGAATTCAGGAGCTGGTTTTTTGAAAAGATCAACAATGTTGATAGACCACTAGCAAGACTAATAAAGAAGAAAAGAGAGAAGAATCAAATAGACACAATAAAAAATGATAAAGGGGATATCACCACCGATCCCACAGAAATACAAACTACCATCAGAGAATACTATAAACACCTCTACACAAATAAACTAGAAAACCTAGAAGAAATGGATAATTTCCTGGACATTTACACTATCCCAAGACTAAACCAGGAAGAAGTTGAATCCCTGAATAGACCAATAGCAGGCTCTGAAATTAAGGCAATAATTAGTAACTTGCCTACCAAAAACAGTCCAGGACCAGATGGATTCACAGCCGAATTCTACCAGAGGTACAAGGAGGAGCTGGTACCATTCTTTCTGAAACTATTCCAATCAACAGAAAAGGAGGGAATCCTCCCTAACTCATTTTATGAGGCCAACATCATCCTGATACCAAAGCCTGGCAGAGATACAACAACAAAGGAGAATTTTAGACCAATATCCCTGATGAACATCGATGCAAAAATCCTCAACAAAATACTGGCAAACTGAATCCAGCAGCACATCAAAAAGCTTATCCACCATGATCAAGTGGGCTTCATCCCTGAGATGCAAGGCTGGTTCAACATATGCAAATCAATAAATACATCCAGCATATAAACAGAACCAAAGACAAAAACCACATGATTATCTCAATAGATGCAGAAAAGGCCTTTGACAAAATTCAACAGCCCTTCATGCTAAAAACACTCAATAATTTGGTATTGATGGAACGTACCTCAAAATAATAAGAGCTATTTATGACAAACCCACAGCTAATATCATACTGAATGGGCAGAAACTGGAAAAATTCCCTTTGAAAACTGGCACAAGACAGGGATGCCCTCTCTCACCACTCCTATTCAACATAGTGTTGGAAGTTCTGGCTAGGGCAATCAGGCAAGAGAAAGAAATCAAGGGTATTCAGTTAGGAAAAGAAGAAGTCGAATTGTCCCTGTTTTCAGATGACATGATTGTATATTTAGAAAACCCCATCGTCTCAGCCCAAAATCTCCTTAAGCTGATAAGCAACTTCAGCAAAGTCTCAGGATACAAAATTAATGTGCAAAAATCACAAGCATTCTTATACACCAGTAACAGACAAGCAGAGAGCCAAATCATGAATGAACTTCCATTCACAATTGCTTCAAAGAGAATAAAATACCTAGGAATCCAACTTACAAGGGATGTCAAGGACCTCTTCAAGGAGAACTACAAACCACTGCTCAGTGAAATAAAAGAGGACACAAACAAATGGAAGAACATACCATGCTCATGGATAGGAAGAATCAATATTGTGAAAATGGCCATACTGCTAAAGGTAATTTATAGATTCAATGCCATTCCCATTAAGCAATCAATTACTTTCTTCACGGAATTGGAGAAAACTACTTTAAAGTTCATATGGAACCAAAAAAGAGCCCACAATGCCAAGACAATCCTAAGCCAAAAGAACAAAGCCGGAGGCATCACGCTACCTGACTTCATACTATACTACAAGGCTACAGTAACCAA
The DNA here is from genome assembly GCF_009764315.1 of Trachypithecus francoisi. Classification (NCBI taxonomy): domain Eukaryota; kingdom Metazoa; phylum Chordata; class Mammalia; order Primates; family Cercopithecidae; genus Trachypithecus; species Trachypithecus francoisi. Next base: position 14,551 of record NW_022680980.1, on the reverse strand, counting down.
AACAGCATGGAACAGATACCAAAACAGAGATATAGACCAATGGAACAGAATGGAGTCCTCAGAAATAATACCACACATCTACAGCCATCTGATCTTTGACAAACCTGAAAAAACAAGAAATGGGGAAAGGATTCCCTATTTAATAAATGGTGCTGGGAAAATTGGCTAGCCATAAGTAGAAAGCTGAAACTGGATCCTTTCCTTACTCCTTATACAAAAATTAATTCACGATGGATTAGAGACTTAAATGTTACACCTAAAACCATAAAAACCCTAGAAGAAAGCCTAGGTAATGTCATTCAGGACATAGGCATGGGCAAGGACTTCATGTCTAAAACACCAAAAGCAATGGCAGCAAAAGCCAAAATTGACAAATGGGATCTAATTAAACTAAAGAGCTTCTGCACAGCAAAAGAAACTACCATCAGAGTGAAGAGGCAACCTACAGAATGGGAGAACATTTTTGCCATCTACTCATCTGACAAAGGGCTAATATCCAGAATCTACAAAGAATTCAAACAAATATACAAGAAAAAAACAAACAACCCCATCAAAAAGTGGGCAAAGGATATGAACAGACATTTCTCAAAAGAAGACATGCATACAGCCAACAGACACATGAAAAAATGCTTGTCTTCACCAACCATCAGAGAAATGCAAACCAAAACCACAATGAGATACCATCTCACACCAGTTAGAATGGCAATCATTAAAAAGTCAGGAAACAACAGGTGCTGGAGGGGATGTGTAGAAATAGGAACACTTTTACACTGTTGGTGGGATTGTAAACTAGTTCAACCATTATGGAAAACAGTATGGCAATTCCTCAAGGCCCTAGAACTAGAAGTATCATACGACCCAGCCATCCCATTACTGAGTGTATACCCAAAGGATTACAAATCATGCTGCTATAAAGACACATGCACACATATGTTTATTGTGGCACTATTCACAATAGCAAAGACTTGGAATCAACCCAAATGTCCATCTGTGACAGACTGGATTAAGAAAATATGGCACATATACACCATAGAATATTATGCAGCCATAAAAAAGGATGAATTTGCGGCCTTTGTAGGGACATGGATGCAGCTGGAAACCATCATTCTTAGCAAACTATCACAAGAACAGAAAACCAAACACTGCATGTTCTCACTCATAGGTGGGAACTGAGCAATGAGATCACTTGGATTCGAGAAGGGAAACATCACACACTGGGGCCTATCATGGGGAGGGGGGAGGGGGGAGGGGGAGGGATTGCATTGGGAGTTATACCTGATATAAATGATGAATTGATGGGTGCTGACGAGTTGATGGGTGCAGCACACCAACATGGCACAAGTATACATATGTAACAAACCTGCACGTTATGCATATGTACCCTAGAACTTAAAGTATAATAATAAAAATAAAAAAACTAAGAAGTAAAGGCTTAAAATGTTTAGGTTGTAGTTTCATTCATTGTAGTGTTCTGCTTTATATCCAAGTATAAATAACTGAGAACTCTTTCAAATTATTATTATTTCCATGATGGTTTATTTTCCCCTATCTTTACAGGTAATTTTGGTCCTGCAATGTGCTAGCCAAGGTTACTCTCCAGAGCTGACCATTTGCACAATGTGGCTGACACACCATTGCACTTTGAATGTGAACCTTGACTGGGGGTGATCTATGAGAATCTGCTTCTGCAAAAGAATATATTTGTCATCCCTTTGATCTTTATCCTATCTGAATCCACACACTTCTCTATTGTTGCATGACTAATCCATATCTTGTCTCTATTAATTCACTCTTGCCATAAGTTACTAAGAGCACTTAAGGCATAAATAATAAATACATCCAGTTGTGAAAATTCAAATTAGTTAAAAAGCATGGGTACATTATAGAAAAAATTGTATAACTATCTTAAGTACAAAGAAAATGAAGTCTTTCTATTTTGTAATGAAACAGTATGAAAGCTGTGTCATACAGTTTTCAGCACCAGGGTGGGCCCCTGCCTTTCCTGTAACTGAGCGCATTGTCTTTCTCACACCTGCAGGCATCCAGGGAAGTGACTGGATGGGCTGAGCTGAGCTGCACTGTTGGGCCACCCTGGGGAGATCTTGGTTATATAAGATGCATTTCAGAGGATAACAATAACTGCTAACAGCAATAAATGACAGCAGTTCAGCTTCTTCACTAACCACTGTCTTTGTAGAATTTCTCCCAAACAACCCACAATGAATAGACTTGAATCCCAGAGTTGATCTGGGAACAAATCTAATGGAAGTTGGGGAATCTCCCTGATCCATGTAAACCAAATGTTGTCCAACCTGCACATCAAACCAGCTTCCAGATAGGTTAAAGAAGTCACATGGGAGGCCGAGACGGGCGGATCACGAGGTCAGGAGATCGAGACCATACTGGCTAACACAGTGAAACCCCGTCTCTACTAAAAAAAATACAAAAAACTAGCCGGGCGAGGTGGCGGGTGCCTGTAGTCCCAGCTACTCGGGAGGCTGAGGCAGGAGAATGGCGTAAACCGGGAGGTGGAGCTTGCAGTGAGCTGAGATCCGGCCACTGCACTCCAGCCTGGGCGACAGAGCGAGACTCCGTCTCAAAAAAAAAAAAAAAAAAGAAGTCACATCAGACCATCCAGTCACAACTGAACCACAGAGTAACTGCAGACACATAAGTGGGCTCAGCAGAGATCAGTACAGTCAGCCCAGAATGGAAGAACCACAGAGGTGATCCTCAGAATTATAAGCAGCTGTACAGTCAGCCCTCTATCCATGGGGCCTGCACCCATGGATTCAACTAATCCTGGATCAAAAATATTTAGAAAACAAATCCACAAAATTCCAAAAAGCAAAACTTGACTTCTCCGTGTGCTGAGTACCACTTGGATGAATCCACACAAGGTAAGTCATATGTAGACATCGTATTATGTATTATAAGCAGGCTAGAGATGATGTGAAGGGTGCAGGAGGAAATGTGTAGGTTCTACACAAATACTGTACATTTTATATAAATGTTTTGAGTCTCCATAAATTGGAATATCTGCAGGTTGTCCTGGAAACTATTTCCCATGGATACTGAGGGAGGACTGTACATGCTCATTTTATGGCATTTTGTTTGGAGCTAGTTTGTTTTCCAAGAAGAGTTAAATAATAAAACCACTTTTTGTGAAAAGGAGGCAATAGAGTTAAGTGACAGAGTAGTCTCATTGATTGCAAATTTGTGATTGCAAAGTCTATTTGCTTGTTTCTTAAAAAGATAAGAATCCTCATACCTGATTATCATGGACTTTGGATGTCTTTCTTATCTCCCTGGCAAATGCAAAATGCATCTGAGACAACAATTTCTTCCCTCTATTTTCTCTCCTTCTTTCTGACTATGAAGAGCAGCACACTGCTGTTCAAACTTCTCCTTACTCAGAATAATTCATGTTTTACATTCAGTGGGTTGTTTTCAATGAGTATAGGTCACAAGTGTTGATTATGTCTTGGAGAGTTTCTTGCTCATTCACTTTTCATTCATTCTTCACTCAATAAAAGTTTCTTGCTCATTAACTTTTCATTCATTCATTCATTCATTCATTCTTCATTCAATAAAGTGTTAATTGAGCAACTATGCTGGACCAGGAATATATCTAGGCTGCACCTCAGAGAAAGTCAGTGTCTGACTCTCATTTACCTGTAACTTTTCTGGTGAAAAAAAAAAGCCATATTTAATTAAACACAAATCAACAAAAACATTCTAGAAAATGTTAAGGGTCATAAAGGAAAAAAGTGGCAAGGGGAGAGGAAGTGGTTAATGAGGAAATATAGTCAGTTAGTTGGGGAGGCAGAGGCTACTTTTTCTGAGGAGGTAACTGACCTGGATGAGGAGAACAACTGACCTGAAGAGAAGTTTCTGAAGGGCTTCGAGGTTCACGACGATCACAGCTCTTAGAAGGAACACAGTACGAACACGTGAAGGACAGAGAAAGGCACTATGAGGAGAGTGACTTAACCAACGGAAAAAAGAGAAAGTCTGTGAGGAGGCAGGTCAGAGCCATTTTCTCTCAGTGTCTTAAAGATCACCACATATGACTAGTGTGAAATTAAGAAGGCCTTCATTTTTTATTTGGGGAGCAAATGCTTTCTAAGTATAGGAGGACATTCTGGGAATATTTTTTAAGCAATGTACCCCCATGGTCATATTTATTTTTTAGCAGAGTAATGAATCTAGTTGGACTGTGAGAAGCAGAAGAGATACTTACCTGGGCAAAGTGAATCCTGGCATAAGCTAGTCTTGGGGCAGTGAAGAGTATTGGAGACATAAGCAGATGACACCATATTTTTAAATCAATGTCAATTACACTCCTTGGTGTGAGAAGAGTCATATTAGGAGTGGCCTGGCAGCTTTGGCCTTAATCTATTAGATAGGTTCTGACTTACTGATGTTAAATGTATTAGCAGTCAAGAAAATTGAGATAAAATGAAAGTAGTTTGTTATTTTTGCTCAATTTTAGATTGAGATGACAGTGAACATGCAGATTAAGTGGCCAGGTTTGCAAGTGAGTGGAGTTTGAGCTCAGAGGAAAGAAAATAAACACAGGTATTCAGCAGTGCTTACAGGGTAATTTATGGTATTAAAACCACATGTATGCATATGCATCTGCACATATTTATGCATGTGTATGCACGTAGATAAACATATGCATATGAGCATTTTTCAAAAAATAAAAGGCATGAAATCAGTAACCTCAGCTTCCACCTTATGAAGCTATGTAAAGAGGAGCAATTTAAATCTGAAGTAGAACATGAGCAAAATAAATAATAAATATTAGAGTAGAAATCAATAAAACTGCAAACAGAAAAAGTGACACTGAACACCAGGCAAACCAAAGCCTGGTTCCTTGGAAAGAACAATCTTGTATAGTTCCCATGTATTTGAAAATTTGGGGGTTACATTTTCAATATGGATTTCTAGTTTGATCCCTCTGTGGTCAGAGAACATATTCACTATTTTAATTATTGCAGATGTGTTGAGAGGTTACATGGGCAGAATATGTCCCATCTTGGTATATGTCCTGTGGTCACTTGGAAGAAAAAAATGTGAACTTCTATTGTTATGGGTTGGAGTGTTCTATCAATGTCAGTTAGATCCCGTGGTTGATGACATGGTTGAGTGCTTCTCTCTCTTTGCTGATTTTCTGTTGAGTTGTCCTATCGAACATTAACAAGGGGTTTTTAAGTCTTCACGTGTAATAGTTTTATTAGCTTCTACCACATGCACTATATTGCTCTGTTGCTTAGTGTCTACGCACTTAGAACTGCTCTTCTTTCCAAAATGACTTTCTTCATTATGTAATGTACCTTTCTGTCCCTGGTAACATTCTTTTGCTCTGTGGTCTACTTTATCTGATATTAGTATTTGCTAGTGATTCTTTTGAGTAATGTTTGCATAGTATACTATTTTCCTTCCTATTATATTCAATCTACTTATACTGTATATTTGATGGGAGTGTCTTATAGACAACATTCAGTTGGGACATTTCTTTTTGACTAATCAATTGTTGTCTTTTTTAAAATTTCATAATTTACATATCTAATATATGATATTGATATATTAAAATTTAAGTCTGCACTCTACTTTTTTGTTGTATCTTTTTTTGCTTCTCTGTTTCCTTTTTGCAGTCTTTCTTTGGGTTACTTGAACATTTTTACAATTTCATTTTAATTTTGTCTAATTTTGGGGTATCTCTTTTTATAGTGATTTTTAAATTGGTTGTCGTGGTATTTCCTTTATATGCATAGCTTCTCACAGTGTTGGTGTCGATATATTACCATTTAAAATAAATATAGGATTTTACCTTTTTTATGTCACTTTTCCTCCCCCGTTGTAAATAGATTGTTTTTTAAAAGTAATTTCTCTGCATATATTAGGAATAAAGCAGTGTTACAACTTTGATACAACTATCACACATGATAGCAATGCATTATGTCCATCTGTCTTCTCATTTTTGTAGCCTTTTGTCCAGAATGGTATTTAATATCCCCTCTTTATCTTTAGTTTTACCTTCCTAGGGCTCATTTTGGCTATGTTTAAAGTGGATCCACTAGCAGGAATTACTCTTAGTTTTTCTACAACTGAGGACTTCTCAATTTGTCCTTCATTTCTAAATAATACTTTTACTGGATATAGAATTTTAGGGTAGCAGATCTTTTCTTTAAATACTAGAAAATATGACATAATTGACACCAGATAAGAAGGTGGAAATATTTCCAAGAACAGAGGACAACCATGTTCTCAGTGAGGTGAAAGACATCTCTTCCCCTTGCATTAGTTTCCAATGCTGCTGTTTAAATCACCACAGTCTTGTTGGCTTCACACAACATAAATGTATTACCCTGTAGTTCTGGAGGTCAGAAGTCTCACAGAGCTAATGTTAAGGTGTCATTAGGGCTGTAATCTGTCACACGCATCTGTGTGAAGAGACCACCAAACAGGCTTTGTGTGAGCAGTATACCTCTTTAATCACCTGGGTGCAGGTGGACTGAGTGAAAAAAAGGAGTCAGCAAAGGGGGATAGGGGTGAGGCAGTTTTATAGGATATGGGTAGTTAGTGGAAAACTACAGTTACAAGTCATTGTTCTCTTGTGGGCAGGTTCAGGGGTCACAAAATGCTCGGTGGGGGAGCTCCTGAGATTCATTGTACAGGAGAAGGAATGTCGCAAGGTTAATTGATCAGTTAGGGTGGGGCAGGAACAAATCACAATGGTGGACTCTCATCAGTTAAGGCAGGAATTGATTATTTTCACTTCTTTTGTGGTTCTTCAGTTGCTTCAGGTCATCTGGATGTATGAATGCAGTCACAGGGGATATGATGGCTTAGCTTGGCTCAGAGGCCTGACATTCCTGTCTTCTTATGTTAACATGAAAAACAAAACAAAATAGTGGTGAAGTGTTGGGGCAGCAAACATTTTTGGGTTGGTATGGAGAGATAATGGGTGTTGTTTCTCAGGGCTGCTTAGATCGGGATTAGGGGCAGCGTGGGAACTAGAGTGGGAGATATTAAACTGAAGAAAGATTTGGGGTAATGGGTGATATTGTGGGGTTGTTAGAAGGAGCATTTGTCATATAGAATGACTGGTGATGGCCTGGATGTGGTTTTGTATGAATTGAGAAATTCATACAATTGTGAAAGTGTTTGAGTGTGCCCTGCCAGCAAAGATCATCCATCTATCCACTCTAAGAGGGAGCCAAGAGTGGCGGTTTGGTGATAGGACCAGGAGATATCAGCTGTGATGGTTTGGAGAAACAGTTAAACTAGCAGTATAAATGAGAGCAGGGCATTTATGAGTAGTTGATAATGGTGAATAGGAGTGTGACTAGACAGAAGATAATAGGGATGACAAGTTTTTGGGGCACAGTTCAAGTAATGGGGATGACTGTGTAAAGCCCTGTTGCAAAAAGTAGGGAGCAGACAGTTAAGTGTGAAAGGTGTAAGGAGGATATTAATGCTTGAAGGTTATGAGAACTGTAGAGGGTAAGTGGAGCATAGCTTGTGATTTTGAGGGCTTCCAGAAGTATTATAGCAGCAGCTGCCGCCACACACAAATATGAGAGCCACGCCAGAATTGTGAAGTCAAGTTGTTTTGATAGAAAGACAACAGGCTGTGGGCCTGGCTCCTGTGTGAGGGCTCCAGGACCACAGCCTTGTATTTCAGCTGTGTGTAAGGAAAAAGGAAGGGACGAGTCGGGGAGTGCTAGTGTGGAAGCGGTCTCCAGGGACTTTTTGAGAGAGCAAAAAGAAGAATGAGGGAAAGACTTAGGGTCTATGGGATCAATTAAGTTACCTTTTGTGAGCTTGTAAAGTGGTTTGGTTAGGATAGCAAAGCCTGGTATCCAGAGTCGAAAATATCCAACAACGCCTAAGAAGGAAAGGAGTTGTTGTTTGGTGGTGGGGATTGGGGTCTGGGAGATTAACTGAACACAGTCTGCAGGAAGGGTGTGTGTACGTTGATGGGGGATTATACCGAGATAGGTAACACTAGGGGAAGAAATTTGTGCCTTGGAGGGGGATACTCGGTACCCCTTTGAACGGAGATGTTGAAGAAGCAGGATAGTGTCCCGCTGGGAAGAACAAGATCGTCAAAATGTTAAATAAGGTGAGAGACAGACAGGTTAAAAGAAAGCAGATCATGAGAAAGGGCCTCACCAAAGTAGTGTGGGCTGTCCCTGGAGCCTTGGGGCAGAACAGTCCAGGTGAGTTGTTGGGATTGGTGGGTGTTAGGGTCAGTCCAAGTAAAGGCAAAAAGAGGCTAGGAGGAGGGATGCAAGGGGATAGTAAAGAAGGTGTCTTTGAGGTCAATAACAGAATAGTGAGTTGTGGAAGTGGGTATTGAAGATAGGAGGGTGTACATGTTTGGCACTATAGGGTGGATGGGAAAGAAGATTTGATTAATAAGGCAAATATCCTGAACCAACCTGTAAGATTTGTCTGGTTCCTGGATGGGTAGGATAGGGGAGTTGTAAGGAGAATTTGTAGGCTTTAAGAGGCCATGTTGTAACAGGTGGGTGATAAGAGGCCCTAGCGGTAACAGTGATTAGGTTTTAATGGGATGGTAAGGGATGCATGATAGGTCGCCAAGGAGGGAGTGGAGGTATCCCATACTTGTGGATTAAGGCAGGGAGACACAAGGGGAGGATGTGAAGAAAGCTTTGAAGTGAGGAAAAGGGTGGCAATGAGGTGTGCCTATAGCCCAGGAATAGTAAGGGAAGTAGATAGTTTTGTTAAAACATCTTGACCTAATAAGGAAACTGGGCAGGTGAGGATAACTAAAATGGAGTGCATAAAAGAATATGATCCAAATTCACAGCAGAGTTGGGGAGTTTTAAGAGGTTTAGAAGCCTGGTCATCAATGCCCACAACAGTTTTGGGGGCTAGGGAAAGAGGTCCTTGAAAAGAAGGTAATGAGGAGTGGGTATTCTCCACATTGATTAAGAAGGGGACTTACCCTCCACCACAAGAGTTACTCAAAGTGTCTGTGATGGCCCAGAGGCTTCTGAGGTGATTGGGCAGTGTCAGTCTTCAGGGACTAAGCTGAGAAGATCTGGGAAGGAGTCAGTCAGAGAGTCTTGGGCCAGACTTCCAGGGGTTCTGGGAGTGGCTGCTGAGTGAGTTGGACAGTCCAGTTTCCAGTGGGGTCCTGCACAGATGGGACATGGCTTAGGAGGAATCCAAGACTGTGGGCATTCCTTGGCCCATTGGCCAGATTTCCATCACTTGAAGTAAGATCCGGAGGGAGGAGGTCTTGGAGGAATGCCAGGATGCTGCCGTTTGGCATTTTGAAGTTCTTGTGTGCTGGAGACGTGGGTGGGATTTTTTCACAGTGGAGGCAAGTAATTGCAATTCACAATACATTGCTGCTTGGCTGCCTCTTCTCTATTATTGTACACCTTGAAGGCATGGTTAATTAAGCCCCGTTGTGGCATTTGAGGGCCAGAATCTAATTTTTGGAGATTTTTCTAATGTCGGGAGCAGATTGGGTAATAAAATGCATGTTGAGAATAAGACAGCCTTCTGGCCCCTCTGGGTCTAGGGCAGTAAAGTGTCTGATGGTTGTTGCTATATGGGCCATGAACTGGGCTGGGTTTCTATATTTGATTAAGAAGAGCCTAAATATTAACTGATTTGGAAGAGGTCAGATAAGGAGAAAGGAGCATTAACCTTGACTATGATTCAGCTCCAGCCACCTCTCTAAGGAAATTGTGGGGAGAAGAGGCTGAGGAAGAATTGGGACCTGGCTTGGCCTGGCAAGAAGCAGCCTGGGGAGGAGGGAGAGGTCAGATGGGTCCGTAGAAAAGGAGGATTCAAAGGACTCAGAGGTTGGGTTGGAGGCTGAAGGAACAGACAGGAGAGAAAGAAGAAAAATTTGGGACAAGTCACATTGGGAGCAGAGACTAGGGAGGGGCCGATGTGTAGTAAAGAATGCCTGGATGTGAGGCACCTCAGACCATTTGCCCGTTTTTCAACAAAAATCATCCAGGTCTTATAATACGGAGAAATCAAAAGTACCATTTTCTGGCCATTTGGAACCATTGTTGAGTTTGTATTGGGGCCTAGCAGTATTGCAGAAGAAAATAAGGCATTTAGGTTTTAGGTCAGGTGGGAGTTGAAGAGGTTTTAAGTTCTTGAGAACACAGGCTAAGGGAGGAGGGTGGAAGATTACCCATAGTGAAGGAGATAAGTTTAAAGAGAAAGGGAGAGACATGGGAAAGCGGGGTAAGCAGCCGTGGGCTGTAATGTGGGCAAGCAGCCAAAGCAGGCATCCCCATAACTGACTTGCCACCAAGTGGGAATGCGGGTGAATGACCAAGGCAGGCATCCCTGCAGTGATCAGACACCCATGGAATGTGAGTGAATGATCAGGGCAGGCGTCCCTGTGATGATCAGATACCAAGGAAAACTGCCTTCCTGAGTCCATGACCAGTGCCAGGGTTTGGGGTCCATGGACTAAATGTGTCTCCTTTGTCTCTACCAGAGAGGAAAAGAAATGGAATGGAAGGACAGGGAGATTGAAGGGTAGCAAGAGAGGCTGGAGAAGAGAGTGAAAAGACTGATTACCCGATTTGAAATTGGTGGGATGTTCCTTGGGCTGGTTCCTACCCGAGGACGTATGTGGGTCTCCTCACGGAGTGAGGGCAAGGACAGGGGCGGTTTCCCGAAGGAGTCCCCCGTCCCAGGTTTTGGCACCAAATTTATGCATGTCCATGTGAAGAGATGATCAAACAGACTTTGTGTGAGCGATAAAGCTTTTTAATCACCTGGGTGCAGGCAGACTTAGTTCAAAAAAGAGTCAGCAAAGGGAGATAGGGGGGGCAGTTTTATAGGACTGGGGTAGGTAGTGGAAATTACAGTTCAAGGGGGTTGTTCTCTTGTGGGTAGGGGATTGTTCTCTTGTGGGTAGGGGTCACAAGGTGCTCAGTGGGGAGCTTCTGAGATTCATTGTCCAGGAAAAGGAATGTCACAAGGTCAATGATCAGTTAAGTGGGGGCAGGAATAATCACAATGGTGAATATCATCAGTTAAGGCAGGAACTGGCCATTTTCACTTCTTTTGTAGTTCTTCAGTTGCTTCAGGCCATCTGGATGTATATGTGCATGTCACAGGGATATGATGGCTTAGCGTGGGCTCAGAGGCCGACATAATTTTTCTGGAAGCTCCACAGGAGAGAACTGGATCCTCTGCTTCTTATCTTCCAGGCACTCCCACATTTCTGGTTCCATGGCTCCTTCCTTCCTCAAACCACATCCCTCCCCAGTGTCCCAGCTCCTCTCTGACTGCAACCTCCTCTTCCATTTAAAGACCTTTGTGATGATATTGATTTAATTTCAATAACGAGGTTGCTTATTGTCAAATTCCAGGAACACAAGGGTTCTCGGTCTCAAGCTGGTTTGGATAAAATACATCAACATACGTGGAGTGGTTTTAAGAGAGAAAAGTTTAATATACAAGAATGAGGAAAATGAAAACAGCTCCCCTGTACAGAGAAAGAGGGAAAGGGAATTGTAACAAACAGAAAACTCCATGTGCATCAGAAAAGTAGCTGCTTATATGAGGAGGCTGGAGAAGGTGGTGTCTGATTTGCATAGGGCTCAAGACAGGTTTGACCAGGCACGTCATTCACGTAGCCTGTGGAAAACACTGGCCCTCCCACCGTAGCCTTTTAATATGCAAATGTAGGTCGCCATTATGTTCTACACACATGGGGATATATTGGGGCAGTCATGTTGCCGGGAATGTGGAGACAAGGAAGAAGACAGTGGGAATCACCATGTTTGGGTGAATCCAGTTTCTAATGGCTGGCATTTGCATAGGAAAACTTCCCGGCCTGGCTCCAAGAGCCAGGCTTTCCAGCTAGACAAGAAGCATTCTAGGGCTGCTTTAAAAGAACAAAACCTTCCCAAGGACCCCTTTTCCTCTCTATCTGCCTAAAATAATTCTTCATAACTCCTATAACATTTAGGTTTCAGAGACAGGACATGGACATCTTTTGGATGGAGGCATTATTCATTCCACCAACAATAAACATCTTCCCCAGAATTGTCCTTCTCTAAAGTAAAATTTTAAAAATCATGAAGTATTTTTATGAATCAAGAGAACTGGACAAAATCTTAGACTCAGGTTCCTCTAACTTGTGAGTTTTATCTGCTGGGTTTGCTCACTCCGCTGTCTCTAATGTAGATTTATTGATATGTAGATAGTTTTAGAGGATTTTTAAATTTTGTGACCCAGTGTAAACAAACTCTATCTGAGACAGGTCTTAATCAATTTATAGAGTTATTTTGCCAAATATATGTCTTATGGCCTGTGACAATGCCTTAGGAGGTCCTGCAAACATGTGCCCAAAGTGATTGGATTACATTGGTTTTATGCACTTTAGAGTGACACAGAAATTACTGGCAAAGATATAAATCAATACATATCAGATATACATTAGTTTGTCTTCTTGGAAAGGTGGGATATCATGAAGCAGGGGCTTCCAGGTCATAGGTGGAGTCAAAGCTTTCCTGACTGGCTACTGTTTGAAAGAGTTAAGCTCTCCCTAAAGAGTTGAATTCACCATAAAAAATGCTTGAGTTAAAAATGGGATTTTTGTCATATAGATGAATCCTATGGGTAGCAAATGAAGTAGATGGTGAATGTTGCTTATAAGACCTTTAAAAAATGTCAGACTCTTTGGAAAAGACTTAGTAAGGGGAGGAGATTCTCTATGGAATGCAAATTTCCCCCAACAGGCAGCTTAGCAGGACCATACTGAACAGGTCAAATAAATATTTTTAGGGTAAAATATTTAGAATTTCTTCAGGGCCTATTATCTGTCACATTGGAGTATGATATCTTATTGCTACAAAGTATCTGTTTTGTCACTTGAAAGATCTCTATTGTAATGATAATGCTGGTCAGTTGTGTCTGAACTCCAACATGAGGAGAGCATAATGAGGCACATTTAAACCCACCTGCCAGTCATGGCCTAACCTAGTTTTTCAAATTTCTTTGAAGTTGTCTCTGCCAAAAGAGAGTCCATTCAGCTGGTTGGTGGCTTACAACTTAATTTTTGGTTTTAACACACAGAAAAACAAATCACTGCATAAATTCAATCTGAAATAGATTGGTAAAGAAAAATTAAGTGTTTCCTAAATATTCCTACATTTCCAAGAAAAGAAATTATTAGAATTCAGATGAGAATACCTCTCATACAAAGATTAATGATTTTTGTTTTTTAACTATCTGAGTTTCGGTCCACCAGCAGTGAGGATTCCTGTTTAGGCAACAAATTTACACTGGGAAGAAAGGAGGAAAGTGAGGAAGGAACAGAAGATGATTGGTAAAAGACACAACAACCTACCTGACTCAGGAGAACTGAAGATCAACCACATGTGAAAACATAGACTAAATTCCTCTGGGCTGTTCCATCTGAGAGATGATGAAGCTGGGGTATGTGTACACCTTATCCTGTCCTCACTGATTGTGAGCTGTCCCAATTGTTCTCTTTCAAGCTTCTCTAACAGATTCCTTGTCACTGTGTAATTCATAAGGAACAGATATTTATTTTCTCACACTTCTGGAGAATGGGAAATTTTAATCAAGGCATGGGCAGGTTAAGGTCTGCTTTCTTGCTTTCAAGATGATGCCTGGAATTTCGGGTCTTCAAAGGAAGGAAGCCATATCTTAACATGACAAATGAGAAAGAGAAGAAAGAAAGAGAGAGAGAGAGAGAGAGAGAGAGAGCGAGAGAGAGAGAGAGAGAGAGAAAGAGAAAGGGATCCCAGCCCTACAATCCCTGTTTGTAGTGACATTAAGTATTCCACTAGAGGGCTCCACCCTGATGACCTAACACATCCCGGTAGGCCCCACCTGGCAATACCATTACACTGAGAATTAACTTTACAACAGATGGATTCTGGAGGACACAGGGAAAGCATAGAACTTGCCTAAGAGATACCCATTCCTGGCCATTTTGGTCAGCAATGTATGCAGGCAGAGTTCTCTGCCGAACTGTAAAGAACATAAACATGTATATTGCCATTGGAAATGAGCAGAGGTACAGCAAAGGAAAGCCCTAGACTACAGATGGGGACTCCAACATTCATCCTGGTACAGTTAACCCTTGAATAACTTGGGTCTGAACTAGCAAATCTACTTATATTTCTCTCTGTGAGTCACCTGTGAGCAAGCACTTAATAAGTAGTAAATATATTTTCTTCTTTTTATAGTTTCTCATAACATTTTTTTCTTTAGCATACTTTATTGGAATAATAGAGTATATAATATAAATGACTTTAAAAAGTATTAATCAACTATTTATTTTTTATCACGACTAGCAGTCAAAATAAGCTATTAGTACTTAACTAGAAATGCAAAAGTTCTACACAGGTTTTCCACTGCACCAGTGCTCAGTGCCCCAACTTCCACATTGTTCAGGGGTCAACGGCCCTTTCAGTCTGTAGCTGCATCTCTCTGAAACAGCATCTTGGCAGGTGGGGTTGCAAGTAAAAGAATCCAGAAAATAACATCT